>NW_022632020.1:0-19572 GCF_010015895.1 Lontra canadensis
GCTTCACTACTACCTACCTCTACCCTAACCCAACATCACTGAGGTGGAAGGGGTGGTGAAAGGCTGGCTTGCTTATACTACCCTACCCCTCCTTTCCCATTTCTTCTCTGGTATCATCATGGCTCAGGTGGGAACTAAGTTTCTACCCTGCCCTGAAGCAACAGTGAGGTATGAGTCAGGCATCTGCTTCCCTTCCCATATAGGCAAAAAGGCAATGTCAGTCAGTGCTCCATTTTTATTGGGTGTTATTGTTAAGGTCCAGCGGGAAATGGAACATTACACATTCACCATGCCCTAGCAGTGCATCTCAACTGGGCACTGTCTATGAATAAAGGAAAATTAAATAGGATACAGAGTGTTATAATATCCAAATGTCCTGGATACAACTGAATATCACTGGTCTTACCAAGAATCAGGGAAATCATTGCATGAATGAGAAAAGACAATCTACAGATACTAACACCAAGATGAATCAGATGTCAGAGTTATTTGACAAAGATTTTAAAGCAGCCATCATAAAAATGTTTCAAAAAGCAATTATGAATTTTCTGGAAACATGAAAACTAGAACCTGAAATACAGAAAAAAAAATTGGGAATCTCTTTCAGTAAAAAAGAATCAAATGGAAATTAGAGAACTGAAAAATATAGTAACAGAAAGAAAAACCTGCTGGACAGGGACAGAAGCAGAGGGGAGATGATACAGGATAGAATCAATAAACTTGAAGAAAGATCAATAGAATTTTCCCAGTCTGAGCAATATAGAGAAAAGAGGTTGTAACAATATTAACAGAGTCTCAGGGATATGTGGGATCATAATAAAAAAGCTAATACTTGTATCATCAGAGTCTCAAAAGGAGAGGAGAAAGAGCATAGGACTGAAAAACTATTTGAAAAAGTAATGGCTAAATAGCTAAAAATTTCTCAAATATGACAAAAGACACAAACTTACAAAGATTCAGAAAGATGAGCAAACTCCAAGTAGCATAAACAGAAAGAATTCCATGCCAAGAACAGCATAACTGAATGTAAGAAGACTAAAGACAAAGAAAAAAATCCTGAAAGCAACTGGAGAGAAGTGACATACTTTTTGTAGCAAACAATTTTGAGTGGCAGTTGATTTCTCATCTAAAAGTATGAAGGTGGGAAGAAAGTGGGTATTTTCAAGAGCTGAAAGGAAATAACTTTCCAACTGAAAATTCTATATCCAGTGAAAATATCTTTCATAGAATGAAAAAAAAATGACATTAGAGAAGACATAAATGGAGAACTATGCTGTACTTATGAATCTTAATAATTAGGCCATACCTGGAAGGCCCTAGAGCACTGTTTCATGATCTTTATTGTGATGAATTAGTAATGTTGTGAGCCACCTATCCATTCCTGTGAATTATCACTAAAGATAAAGAAGAAATAATTGAGGTGAATCAGAATAAGTAACTCTTCAGCAGTGTGTGATCCTCCTACTTGGAGACTTCTTATTTTTGGTATCTATAAAATTTACCATGTTTTTATGAAGTTTTAAAAAAAATTCTGTATTTTCTACAGAGCCCAGACCAGTTCACACAAATAAAAGGAGATTCACATGATCTTTGTCCTTTGAACATATGTAAAAATTATATCACTATCTAGCCTAAATTATAGACCATTATATGGCATCTTGTTATATTTGTAGGGCAGTTTGGTTATATAATTAATGGCCTTTAATGGTTATTTCATTTATCATATATAGTCTTCCACATAAATTCTTTGCTGAAGGGGTCTATTTCTACTTCATTGTTTTAATCCTGAATACACTGTGACTGGCAAATAGAAGGCACTCAGAAAATCTTCATGCATGAATGCACGAATGAACTAAATATTATACTTTTTCAAATTCCAAATAATACATATACTATTGCTTAAAATAATCTAGATCTAGAGGATACTTTCTTGATTAATACATAAATGTATCCACTGGATACTTGGTCTAAGGACAACAAATTTGATTTCATATAACATTTCAACTCTCACTGACTGGTAATGCCAGAAATGCAATCTTAAGAGGGATTCTAAGACCACTTTTGGGCCTAGATGACATGAGTGCCATGCTCACTTAGCAAGATCAGCTAGGGATAAGGGAGGAGGGAATGAATTATCCCTTGCTCCAGCCCTTAATCTAATTAAAACTATACACCAGATGGTAAAGTATACTGTGTATGTGTCTTGCACTGAAATTTTAAATTTTCTTGAAAATCTGTTTTTATTGTCCTAAAGAAAATGTTTTTTATTTCTCCCCAGGCCAAGACCCACATTGTAAAGCATGCACTCAAGCAGACTTAGTAGGAAGAACAGGTCCCTTTGGCCTCCTCAGACCTGGGTGCTCACTGCTGTTCTGCAATTCTTTATTTCCAGCAAGTATTCTCCCCAAGGCTATTTCAGACCTTCCTGACACCCAATACTCCTGCTACACATCCTCTCCTCATCTCTTCCAGAAGATGATCTGACATCCCCCTTCATGGAGATCCTAATATTGTCACCCAGATTCCCTGACTTGGGAAAGTAATATAACTTCTTTCATCCTGGGCCGTACCTGTGGAAGGCCTCCCTTCCAGGCCTGCAGTAGGACTTGAAAGAGTGCAGGTAAACACAGAGCATGCTGCCCCGTGCTCAAACTGGATTTAGCTCCACCAGCCCTGCTGCCCAGGATATGACTGTATCTATATCTTACATTCACATCCAGGACTGTATTCAGAAAATCCATCCATGCTCCTAGCCCAGCTGGAGTTCTCATCTGGGGGCATAATATCATTTTTATGTTCATGACACAGGAGAAAAATGTGGATAAAATGAAACAACTATTTTCCAAATAAAAGAAAATGCAATTTTTCCTACTTGTATGTTTAAATATTAATCTCGGGATGCACAGGTGTAACCCTCTATTCTGCCTGGACTTGTATATTTCTTCTGGCACATTCACTGTACAGTTAATATAAAGGTTCATTTAGTTGCTTAAACATTAAAAAAAACCCCACACAACTAAAATTGGTTCATGATACTTGAGAGTTTGCAAATTTGCATCCTTTATCTCATTTGTTCTTCACAATCTGTGTGTCATTACCACAATTTTGAATTTGTTGTCACATGGTGTCTCAGAAAAATTAAAAGACTCTGTTGTCAGAAAGAGCTACCACTTAGCCTTATGTCTATGGTAAGGTATCAGACTTGCCCAAACCTGAGTTTCCTTATCTGTAGGATTTGAGGGAAAAGATGCTACATCATGTATGTATATTTGTGCACCCAATGAAATAATAGGTGTAAAATGTCTAGCAAATAGAAGATATTCAACAAATATTGGATCTTTTCCACTTTTATTTTCAAACTAACACAACTGAAGCTGGGGAAAAGTTAAGCAACTTGCAGGGTGGCCACAACTCAAGTCCTTGCCTCCTCCTTCTGGGTTCACTGCCCTTCACACCTGCTCACACTGACCTCCTGCCCTTCAGCCCCTGAACATCCATGAAAGCAAGTCCTTCTGTGGCAGAAGGCTAACATTCCTAGACTTGCAGTCAGCAGCTTTAATTCACTTAGTAACCAGCAATTACTTATACAAACACTGCTTGTCCTGTGTTTCATAGAGGCAAAGATTACATTTTCCTGAGTGCCATGGTTATAAAACAGAACCATGTTCAACAAGTCTGGAAGTACACTGCCACAGAAATATTTCCATCTTGGTAGTGTTAAAGGATGGGAGCTAGCACTTCTGGACTTCACTGTGTCTTATACTCCTTCTTTCATTGAAATTCCATAGGAACTACATTCTTCTGTCCTCCTCTATCCTGGTGATCAGGGCCAACAAGGTAACAAAAATTCATTCTTTCCAAATGCTAGGAATTTTACCTATGCTATCTTACTCAGTTCTTACCACCCTGGAGGATGACTGCCACTACTCCCATGAAGATTAAAATTCCACTGAATGAGCAGACAGTCCCTGGCATGAGTGGCCATCACTTTGGATCCATATGGAGCTGGGAACTGTTGATCCCGGATGTTGCTGGATACAGACACACACCCTCATGGTCTCTGGTCTCTAACTTGGACTTCAAAGGCTCATTTGTGAGCCTTTTTACACTGAGGCCAGAGTTCTCTTTGATTGCCAAATGTACGCTCATTTGGTAATTGATAGTTGGTTCTGAGATATCATTAATGTGGGGGCACCTGGAAGCTCAGTCAGTTAAATGTCTGGCTTTGGCTCAGGTCATTATCCTGGGGTCCTGGGGTCCTGGGGTCAAGCCCTGCATTGGGCTCCCTGCTCAGTGGGAAGCATGCTTCTCCCTCTCCCTCTGTTACTCCCCCTGTTTGTGCTATCCCCCCACCTGTCAGACAGACAAAAAAAATCTTCAAAAAATTTCATTAATATGGTGATTAATTTTATGTGTCAATTTTTTTAACTTTATTTTATTATGCTATGTTAGTCACCATACAGTACATAATTAGTTTTTGATGTAGTGTTCCGTGATTCATTGTTTGCATATTATACCCAGTGCTCCATGCAATATGTGCCCTCCTTAATACCCATCATTGGGTTAACCCATCTTCCCACCCCTTCCCATCTAAAACCCTGTTTATTTCCCCTAGTCCATAGTCTCTCATGGTTCCTCTCCCCCTCTGACTCACCCCGCTCATTTTTCCCTTCCTTCTCCTAATGTATTCCATGCTATTTCTTATGTTCCACAAATAAGTGAAACCACATGATAATTGTCTTTCTCTGCTTAACTTATTTCACTTAGCACAATCCCCTCCAGTTCCATCCATGCCGATGCAAATGGTGGGTATTCATCATTTCTTATCAGAAATGATAATGAGTAATATTCCATTGTATATGTGGACCACATCTTCTTTATCCATTTGTCTATTGAAGGACATCTCGGCTCCTTCCACATTTTGACTATTGTGGACATTGCTGCTATGAACATTGGGGTGCAGGTGCCCCTTCTTTTCACTACATCTGTATCTTTGTAGTAAATACTGAGTGTGCAATTGCTGGGCCATAGGGTAGCTCTATTTTTAACTTTTTGAGGAACCTCCATACTGTTTTTCAAAGTGGCTGTACGAATTTGCATCCTCTCCAACATTTGTTGTTTCCTGCCTTGTCAATTTTTGCCATTCTAACTGGTGTAAGGTGGTATCTCAATGTGGTTTTGATTTGAATTTCCCTGATGGCTAATGATGTTGAATACTTTTTCATGTGTCTGTTAGCCATTTTTATGTCTTCTTTGGAGAAGTGTCTGTTCACGTCTTCTGCCCATTTTTTTTTTTTACATGATTATCTCTTTTGTGTGTGTTGAGTTTGAGGAATTCTTTATAGATCTTGGATATCAGCCCTTTGTCTGTACTGTTATTTGTGAATATCTTCTCCCATTCTGTGGGTTGCCTCTTTGTTTTGTTGACTATTTCATTTGTTGTGCAGAAGCTTTCTATCTTGATGAAGTCCCAAAAGTTCATTTTCACTTTTGTTTCCCTTGCCTTTGGAGACATGTTTTTTTTTTTTAATTAATTTCTTTTCAGCGTAACAGAATTCATTGTTTATGCACCACACCCAGTGCTCCATGCCATACGTATCCTCCATAATATCAACCACCTGGCTCCCCCAACCTCCCACCCCCCACCCCTTCAAAACCCTCAGATTGTTTTTCAGAGTCCATAGTCTCTCATGGAGACGTGTTTTAAAAGAAGTTGCTGGGGTTGATGTCGAAGAGGTTACTGCCTATGTTCTCCTGTAGTATTTTGATGGGTTCTTGTCTCATGTTGAGTCTTTAATCCATTTAGAGTTTATCTTTTGTATGGTGTTAAGAGAATTGCTGAGTTTCATTCTTCTGTATATAGCAGTCCAATTTTCCCAGCACCATTTATTGAAGAGGCTGTTTTTTTTCCCATTGGATATACAATAGTACATTGAGGATTATCCATCACGACCAGATGGGATTTATTCCTGGGATGCAAGAGTAGTTTAACATCTGCAAATCAATCAATGTGATAGAACACAATAATAAGAGAAGAGACAAGAATCATATGATCCTCTCAATTGATGTAGAAAAAGCATTTGACAAAATACAGCATTCTTTCTTGATTAAAACTCTTCAGAGTGTTGGGATAGAGGGAACATGCCTTAATTTCATAAAAGCCATCTAAGAAAAGCCCACAGTAAATATCATTCTCAATGGGGAAAAGTTCTCAGCTTTTCCCTTAAGATCAGGAACATGACAAGGATGCCCACTCTCACTACTAATGTTCAACATACTACTAGAAGTCCTAGCAATAGCAATCAGACAATAAAAAGAAATAAAAGGTATTCAAGTTGGCAAAGAAGTCAAAATCTCTCTCATCACAGATGACATGATACTTTATGTGGAAAACCTAAGATACTCCATCCCCAAATTGCTAGAACTCATATAGCAATTCAGTAATGTGGCACAATACAAAATCAACACACAGAAATCAGTTGCTTTCCTATACCTAACAGTGTAACTGTAGAAAGAGAAATTAGGGAATTGATTCCATTTACAATATCACCAAAAATTATAAGATACTTTGGAATAAGCCTAACTAAAGAAGTAAAGGATCTATACTCTATAAACTACAGAACACTTATGAAAGAAATTGAAGAAGACTCAAAAAGATGGAAAAAAGTTCCATGCTCAGGGATCAGAAGAATAAACATTGTTAAAATATCTATACTGCCCAGAGCAAGCTATATGTTCAATGCCATCCTGATCAAAATACCAATGGCATTTTTTTTCAAAGTGCTGGAACAAACAATCCTAAAATTTGTAGGGAACCAGAAAAGACCCCAAATCACCAAGGAAATGTTTATATGTCAACTTGACTGGGCTAAAGGATTTCCAGATAACCAGCAAAACATTATCTCTAGATGTATCTGTGAGAATATCTCTGGAAGAGATTATTAGTTTTTGAATGGAAAGACTGAGGAAAGACGATTGGCCTCACCAATGAAGGTGGGTATCATCCAATCTGTTGAGGACCCTAACAGAGCAAAAAGTAGAGGAAAGGGGGGGATTCATTCTCTATGCTAGATCTGAGACATCTGTCTTCTCCTGTCCTTGGAATCAGTGTTCCTCAATCTCAGTTATTTGGACCCAGACCAGGAGTTACACCATCAGTCCTCCAATTCTCTGGCTTTGGATTCAAATTGAGTTATAACACTGGTTCTCCTTGCTCTGCATCTTGCAAATGGCAGATTATGGAACTTCTCAGTCTCCATAACTGCAGGAGCCAATTTCTATAATAAATCTCCTCTTATATACATCTCTATATATACTATTGATTCTCTTTCTCTGGAGAACATGAACGCCATTAATATAGTAAAATATATGAAAATTGCCATTACTGGTGGAAGCAGTATAACAGAAAGAAAAACTAGTTCCAGGCTCTGTTGTGTTTACTGTGGGTCAGTTAATTATTCTCTCTGAGCCTCATATTTGCCATCTGCAAAATGAGATAGCCATTCTCACCTGATGCTGTTGTTGTAAGGGTTAAATTAGGGATCTGAAAGTATGTGCTCAATGAAGAATAGTTGCCTTCCTATGTACATGTCCACGCACTGTAGGCCCTGCCTAGTTTTATATTATAATGTTCCTGAGTTGTTGCTGCCAGGAGAATGGTTTCTCCTTGGAATTCAACGAATGGGTTGGTCTCCCTGTCTACTCTACATACAATCTCTCCTATTCAGCAGCACACATGGCTCTGTGCAAAACAAGAGATTATAAAACTGTACCATTTCAAGTATTCCAGAAAAAGAGAAAGAACAAAGGTCATTTATTAATATATATATGAATTACCATATTTTTATAGTGCCTTAGATTGATAACAAATAAAAAAGACTATATAAAAACCAAACTACAGGGGCACCTGGGTGACTCAACTTGTTAATTTTCTGCCTTTGGCTCAGGTTAGGATCCCAGGGTCGTGGGATGGAGCCTTGCATCAGGCTCCCTGCTCAGTGAGGAGTCTGTTTCTCCCTCTGCCCCTCCCCATTGCTGGCTCTCTCTCACTCTCTCTCTCTCTCTCTCATTCTCAAAAAAATAAGTAAATAAAATCTTTTTTAAAAAATCAAACTCTTGGCTTTGCATTGAAGGAAGACAAGATGGCGGGGAAGTAGGACGAGGCGCCGTTTCAACCTGTACTTTAAAGTGAGCTGATTACCTGCCAAAGAACTCTGATCACCCATGAAATCAGCCTCAGATCAGAATTATACACGTCTGGATCTCTACAGGGGCAGAAGACGCCAGTGGGCAGGTAAAGCAGAGTGGGAACCTCAGACTGATATCGGAAGATAAACAAAAGGGGGAGAGAGCCACCAGAGGCGACCGATTGGAAAGTAATACCCTTAATCTGAGACTGCCCTGCATCTGGGAACCAGCATTAACTTGGAGACTGGTTGAAAGCACTCAAAAAGAGCAAAGGATCATGGGGGGGTGGGAATTGTTGGAATTGGGGTGGCTAGGGACAGGGGCTTAAGTCCTCGGACCCAGGACAGCCTCCCCTGTCGCTGAGCCAGAGAGAGTGTGGTGGAGAAACCAGGTGTTGGTCCCTGGGCCGCCAGCACACCTGAGAACTCGTGGGGTCCGGCTCCTGTGAGGGGCTGGGAGCCTTGCCAGATGGCAGAACGCCGAGCCATGCTATCAGAACCTGAGACGCATGCGCCACTCACCCTCCCCTGAGAGAGGTCCCTGAAGGCCCAGCCCGGTCCTCTTAGACCCACACCCTGCTATAGAGCCTGAGACCAGCACATGCCCCACACCCTCCCCTGAGAGAGGTGTGAACAAGCCCAGTGCTCTTAGACCCAGAAAGACCAGGCACTCCCAGCCCGGGCCATCGGGAAAATCTCAGTGTTCTATCGCTGCTTGGAACCTCTCTGGTGGTCTGGAGCTGCACAGACAGCCACCGCTGCCATGGTTTTGGGTACAAGCAGAAGATCCTGTGTCCCCAGGGACTGCGACTCGGAACCTGCTCTGCCAGCGGCCAAGGGGAATTTATATGGGCTCTGCAGCACCCACAGGGGACCAGACTGAGGCTTCTCTCTGAGAGGAAGGTCAGGGTGTAGTTTGCTTTCCTCTAAACCTACAAAAACCATCAAAAGCGGTCAAGGCGAGAGAAAAAAAAGTGAACAAACATAAAAACCTCCAGAGAACAAAAGCCTGAAAAAAAAAAAACAGTTTCCTCAGAGCCCACGCCCCTGAGGGGGGGGCAGGAGGACATAACTCAGGGAACACCATTGACTGAAAACCCATGTGGCAGGCCCCTTCCCCAGAAAACCAACCAGGAAAGAAAAAAAAAAAAAAAAAAGACTACAAGAGAACAACCACCACTACTTCATAGGACAACTTTTATTTTTAATTTGTTCCCACTATTCTGGTTCATTTTTTTAATATAGATAATTTTTTAATCTATTTACCATCACAGTGAGATGTCCAGTACATCAAATCCCATCATAACCTTCTAACCTGACTTTTTGATACATACACTTGTGTTTTTCTTTTGCATTTCTATTTTATTAATTTTTTAAAATTTGTTTAGTTTAGTCTAGTTTATTCCTTTTTTATTTTTATTTTCTAATATTCATATAGAGTTAAACTTCAAGGTAATCCCCTTTCCCCAATCAATGCTACCCCTATAGGTAAACAAATTTTTAATCCCCCTTTATCTTAGGAAAGTTGAGTCCTTTAACAAAGATATCAAGATACATCCAGGAAGAATCAAAACAACCTTCCTCGCCCACACTGAGAATTTATAACCACTCTCCCATCTTTTTCTGCAGCCAGTGTTTCTGTGTTTTTGTGTTTGTCCTGATAGTATATAAATCTTATACTTGGGGATCTTTTTGAGGAGGTTCTTCCTTTATTTGCTTATATATATATATATTTTTTTCTCTTGTCATATACATTTATCAGTCTTTTTGTTTGTCTGTTTTTGTCTGTATACTCCATAAATCTTACCTTGGGGCCCATTTTGGTTGAACCTTCTTTTTTATCTTCCCTTTTTTTCCTGTCTCTCCCTCTCACTTTTTTTTTTCTTTTTCTTTTCTATTTTCTCTCATTTGGGTGGGGAATCCTGATTGCTCAGAAGCGTTCCAGGGTGCACCTTGACTGCACCACGGTCGACACTTCCAGCTACATCCGTTCAGTCAACTCTGACCAAAATGACTAGGAGAAGGAACGCCCAACAGAAGAAAAATACAGAGGATGGGCCTTCTGCAATGGAGCTAATGGCTATCAACATAGACAATATGTCATAAAGAGAATTCAGGCTAACAATTATCCAGGCAATAGCTAGGTTGGAGAAAGCCATGGATGACCAAGCGGAATTGATTAGGGCAGAACTGAAAGCCAGCAGGGATGATGTTCACAATGTTAGGGCAGAGCTGAAAGCCACCAGGGATGATGTTCACAATGCTCTCAATGAGTTCCAATCTAATCTAAGTTCTCTCAAAGCTAGGGTAACTGAGACAGAAGATAAAATTAGTGATCTGGAGGACAAACAGATAGAGAGAAAGGATCAGGAGGAAGCCTGGAACAAACAGCTTACAAGCCATGAAAACAGAATCAGGGAAATAAATGATGCCATGAAATGTTCCAATGTCAGAATTATTGGAATCCCTGAAGGGGAGGAGAAAGAAAGAAGTCTAGAAGATATAGTGGAACAAGTTCTCCATGAAAATTTTCCCAATCTCGTGAATGGAACCAGCGTTCATGTACTAGAGGCTGAACGGTTTCCACCCAAGATTATAGATTCCAAAAAAAAATCAAGGCACCTGAGAGTCAAATTGAGGAATCATAATTGTAGATACAATCTCTTGAAAGCTGCTAGGACAAAGAAGCACCTTACTTACAGAGGAAAGCCCATCAGACCTGTCCACAGAAACCTGGCAAGCCAGAAAGGGCTGGCAAGATATGTTCAGGGCACTAAATGAGAAGAACATGCAGCCAAGAATACTATATCCAGCAAGACTGACATTCAAAATGGATGGAGAGATAAAGAGTTTCCAAGACCGGCAAGGCTTAAAAGAGTATGCAACCACCAAGCCGACACTGCAGGAAATATTAAGGGGGGTTCTATAAAAGAGGAAAAATCCTAAGAATAGCATTGAACAGAAATATAGAGACAATCTACCAAAAGAAAGACTTCAAAGGTAACACGATGTCAAAAAAACATATCTATCAATAATCACTCTCAATGTGAATGGCCTAAATGCACCCATACAGTGACACAGGGATGCAGATTGGATAAAACGACAGGACCCATCCATATGTTGTCTACAAGAGACCCATTTTGAACTTAAGGATACACCCAGACTGAAAGTGAAGGGATGGAGAAGCATCTTTCATGCCAATGGGCCTCAAAAGAAGCCCGGGGTAGTGATTCTCATATCAGATAACTTAGATTTTAAACTAAAGATTGTAGTCAGAGATACAGAAACACACTACATAATTCTTAAAGGGACTATCCACCAAGATAATCTAACAATTGTAAATATCTACACCCCCAATATGGGAGCAGCCAATTACATAAGAAAACTGTTAATCAGGATAAAGAGTCATATTGATATGAATACAGTAATAGTAGGAGATCTTAACACAGCTCTCTCAGAAATAGACAGATTATCGAAGCAGAAAACCAATAAAGAAACAAGAGCATTGAATGACACATTGGACCAGATGAGCCTCATAGATATATACAGAACATTCCACCCTAAAACAACAGAATACTCATTCTTCTAAAGTGCACATGGAACCTTCTCAAGAATAGACAACATACTGGGTCATAAATCAGGACTCAACCGATACCAAAAGACTGAGATTATTCCCTGCATATTCTCAGATCACAATGCTTTGAAACTGGAGCTCAATCACAAGGAAAAGTTCGGAAGGAACTCAAACACCTGGAAGCTAAAGACCGTCTTATTTAGAATGCTTGGATCAACCAGGAGATGAAAGAAGAACTTAAACAATTCATGGAAACCTACGAGAATGAAGACACTTCGGTCCAAAACCTATGGGATACAACAAAGGCGGACCTAAGGGGGAAATACATAGCCATCCAAGCATCCCTCAAAAAAATGGAAAAATCCAGAATACACCAGCTGTCTCTACACCTTAAGGAACTGGAGAATCAACAATAAACCAACTCCACTCATAAGAAGGGAAATAATCAAGATTAGAGCAGAGATCAATGAGTTAGAAACCAGAGATACAGTAGAACATATCAATGAAACTAGAAGCTGGTTTTTGAAAGACTCAATAAGATCGATATCCCATTGGCCACACTAATCCAAAAGAAAAGGAGAGAAAGCCCAAATTAATAAAATTATGAATGAAAAGGGAGAGATCACAACTAACACCAAGGAAGTAGAAACAATTATCAGAAGTTATTATCAACAGTTATATGCCAATAAGCTAAGCAACCTAGATGAAATGGATACATTCCTGGAAAACTATAAACTCCCAAAATTGAACTAGGAAGAAATTGACAACCTAAATAGACCGATATCTAGTAACAAGATTGAAGCAGTGATCAAAAACCTCCCAAAAAACAAGAGCCCAGGACCTGACGGATTCCCTGGGGAATTCTACCAAACTTTCAAAGAAGAAATAACACCTATTCCCTTGAAGCTGTTTCAAAAAATTGAAGCAGTAGGAAAACTTCTAGACTCTTTCTATGAAGCCACCATTACCCTGATCCCCAAACCAGGCAAAGACCCTACCAAGAAGGAGAATTTCAGACCAATATCACTGATGAATATGGATGCTAAGATTCTCAACAAGATCCTAGCAAACAGGATGGATCCTGTTGGAACAGCACATTAAAAAGATTATCCACCATGACCAGGTGGGATTCATCCCTGGGTTACAAGGATGGTTCAACATTCGCAAATCAATCAATGTGGATAGAACAAATTAATAAGAGAAGAGAGAAGAACCACATGGTCCTCTCAATTGACGCAGAAAAAGCATTTGACAATATCCAGCATCCGTTCCTGATTAAAATGCTTCAAAGTATAGGGATAGAGGTAACATTCCTCAACTTCATAAAATCTATCTATGAAAGACACACAGAAAATATCATCCTCAATGGGAAAAAGCTTGCAGCCTTCCCGTTGAGATCAGGAACACGACAAGGATGCCCACTCTCACCACTCTTGTTCAACATAGTATTAGAAGTCCTAGCAACAGCAATCAGAAAACAAAAGAGAAATAAAAGGTATCCAAATTGGCAATGAAGAAGTCAAACTCTCTCTCTTAGCAGATGACAGATTCTTTATATGGAAAACCCAAAAGACTCCACTCCCAAACTACTAGAACTCATACAACAATTCAGCAACATGGCAGGATACAAAGTCAATGTACAGAAATCAGTGGCTTTCTTATACACTAACAATGAAAATACAGAAAGGGAAATTAGAGAATTGATTCCATTTACTATAGCACCAAGAACCATAAGATACCTGGGAATAAACCTAACCAAAGAGGCAAAGAATCTGTACTCAGAAAACTATAAAGTATTCATGAAAGAAATTGAGGAAGACACCAAAAAACAAACAAACAAACAAACAAACAAACAAAACGAAAAATGCTCCATGCTCATGGATTGGAAGAACAAACCACATTGGGAAAATGTTTATGCTACCTAAAGCAATCTACACATTTAATGCAATCCCTATCAAAATACCATCCACTTTTTTCAATGAAATGGAACAAATAATCCTAAAATTTATATGGAACCAAAAAAGACCTTGAATAGCCAAAGGAATATTGAAAAAGAAAGCCAAAGTTGGTGGCATCACAATTCCGGACTTCAAGCTCTATTACAAAGCTGTCATCATCAAGACAGTATGGTACTGGCACAAAAACAGACACATAGATCAATGGAACAGAATAGAGAGCCCAGAAATAGACCCTCAACTCTATGGTCAACTAATCCTTGACAAAGCAGGAAAGAATGTCCAATGGAAAAAAGACAGCCTCTTCAACAAATGGTGTTGGGAAAATTGGACAGCCATACGCAGAAAAATGAAACTGGACCATTTCCTTACACCACACACGAAAAGAGACTCAAAATGGATGAAGGACCTCAATGTGAGAAAGGAATCCATCAAAATCCTTGAGGAGAACACAGGCAGCAACCTCTTTGACCTCAGCCGCAGCAACTTCTTCCTAGAAACATCGCCAAAGACAAGGGAAGCAAGGATAAAAATGAACTATTTGACTTTATTAAGATCAAGAGCTTTTGCACAGCAGAGGAAACAGTCAAAAAAACCAAAAGACAATTGACAGAATGGGTGAACATATTTGCAAATGTCATATCTAGTATCCAAAATCTATAAAAGACTTATCAAACTCAACACCCAAAGAAGAAATAATCCAATCAAGAAATCAGCAGAGGACATGAACAGGCATTTCTGCAAAGAAGACATCCAGATGGCCAACAGACACATGAAAAAGTGCTCCACATCACGGAAATACAAATCAAAACCACAATGAGATACCACCTCACACTAGTCAGAATGGCTAAAATTAACAAGTCAGGAAACAACAGATGCTGGCGAGGATGCGGAGAAAGGGGAACCCTCCTATACTGTTGATGGGAATGCAAGCTGGTGCAACCACTATGAAAAACAGCATAGAGGTTCCTCAAAAAGTTGAAAATAGAGCTACCTATGATCCAGCTATCACACTACTTGGTATTTACCCTAAAGATACAAATGCAGTGATCTGAAGGGGCATGTGCACCTGAATGTTTATAGCAGCAATGTTCACAATAGCCAAACTATGGAAAGAACCTAGATGTCCATCAACAGATGAATAGATAAAGATGTGGTATATATATATATGTGTATATATATATATAATATACATATGTATATACATATGTATATATATATGTAGATAGATTGCTGCACAGTATTCCATTATATATACAGTAAATATAATGGAATACGTATATGTATATATATATACATATATATATATACTATATATATATATATAAAATGGAATACTGTGCAGCAATCAAAAGAAACGACATCTTGCCATTCGCAATGACGTGGATGGAACTAGAGGGTATTATGCTGAGTGAAATAAGTCAATCAGAGAAAGATAATATGTTCTCCCTGATATGAGGAATTTGAGAAGCAAAGTGGGGGGTGTGGGAGGTAGGTAAGGAAAACAATGAAACAAGATGGGATCAGGAGGGAGACAAACCATATGAGACTCTTAATCTCACAGAACAAACTGAGGGTTGCCGGAGGTCGGGTATGGAGAGGGTAGTTGGGTTATGGACATTGGGGAGGGTATGAGACCTGTGAAGTGTGTAAGCCTGATGATTCACAGACCTGTACCACTGGGGCAAATAATACATTATATGTTAATAAAAGTGTTTATTTCTAAAAATTAGTAAGGCAGTAGATGGTTCATTGTACAAGCAAAGCAATGGATCAGAAGGATATGAAATGAGAGTACAATTCCTTCTCCAACCTAGGACCCTGAGTCCTGCCCTCAGAAGTGACCTCTGGGGACAGGACCACATCGCTCACCACACTGTCCTCCTATTTCCTCTGCAGTGGTTCCTCAGTGGTTTTTTAATGAAAAAGAACTGAAAGCCACTCCTGGATTTAGTTTGCAATCCAGTGGTTCAAAATTCATTAAACAGTCCTTTGTCTTCCTTATAAAATCTCAAATCTCACTTCTTCAGGGATCATATCTGGAGTGAATAAGCCTTTCCTGACACTGTACGTGTAGAAATCAAGCAACCATTCTGGGTGGGCAATGGATGAAATAAAGAGCATGAATAAGCATGTAGATAACATCATTATGGTAATTTTTGTGTTTCTGCATAACCAAGTTCAGTTTAGTTTAATAAACAGCTTTTACAAAAAACAATCACATCCATAGCAAATTAACACATATACCCAGCTTGTAACACACAGTTTAAAATTCTGAAACTATATCCAATGATCAGGTGTACTCTTACAGGGTCTGTTCGTGCCCTGCCATGACCTCAGCAGCCTGTGCGTTGGCATATCCTCTGTACCCAGGCAAGGTGGGGCATGGCAGGGAAGGCTATAGGATTCTGAGAATAGTAACAGGATCACCTAAACTATAAATTTTCTCTCCCATCTAAATCTCATCAAAAAATCTCTTCCTAGACACAAGACTAGTCTCCCCTCTTAGAAGTACTTGTGGCCCTTCTTACCTGTTAGGCCCAGCTGTACTGGAACACAAGTAAACCAAGGTGGTAGCCTTTGCCAGCAGAGCACCTTCTGCAGAAAACTAGGGAACATGCCTGGACTGGGCAGGGAGGGAGGCTTCATGAAGTTTAGAAAGGACCTCTGGGTATTTGCAACGTCAGCATGTGCTTCACTAGGCCCATTCTGGTTGGGCTGATTCACCAGGTGGGGCCATAAAACCTGAGGATAAAGGCGGAAGTACAGGCTTTTCTTCCTGAACTCCACCCTCTGGTTCTGTGGGACTGAGTTCCGGAGGTAAAGCAGGGAGGAGATTATGTCTCCCCACCCTGCTGAGGCTACACTGACTGGCATGGAGCTCACAGCTCAGCTCAATTGAACACTATAGCTCCTGAGGCCATGTTCTGTTCCCAGCACTGTGCCAGGCTGTAAGACCAGTTACACCTGAAGTATGTTAAGGCTGGAACAAGATGAATTATTAAAAATCAGTGCAGGACAGTTTATAATCAGGTAGAATATGTTCATCTCCATAATTCAAAAATTTATCCAAATATTTATTTGTTGGACACCTACTCTATGCTAAATTCTATGCTAGGTAATGACTATATAAAAATAAAAGACTGTGCTAGCCCGTAGAGAGGGCAGGCAGAAGTTGAAGCAAATAAGAAGGCAATTATATGGCCAAGTGCTAAGTACTATATTGTTGAATGCAAAAGTCTGGTGGGACCTCCCAGGTAAGTAAGCCAAGGCAGAAAGGAGAAGCTAAATCTGAAAGAAGAGTAGAAGTTCAGCAGGTAGAAAGGGGATGTTTGGTGTTAAGGATGAAGTTGTAAGAGGAAACATGGTATGAAGCTGAGTCATTTAGCACAGTTGGAACATTCACTGGGAATAGTTAGAAAAAAAGTGATAATAACGCCCAACCTTATTAGGCAGGAGCCAGGATGCAAAGGGTTATGTACCCCATGTTCAGGGCTCTGGCTTTAATCTACAAGACACCACCTTTAAATAAGAAAGTAAATCAACATATTTCTGGGTAAAAAACATCACTCTGGGAGCAATGTAGAACACGGATATTCAGACACTGAGAATGAAGGCAAAAAGTGTAGCACCTAATGGGTCTCAGAGGCAGGCCTAGCAGCTGCAGAAAACTTCCTGGAGGATATGGGTCTTGGGTGGACTGTGAATGCAGGCAAAATCTGGACAGGCTGCAAAGAGGAGAGAGGAGGGTAGAAGTCTTGAAGGGGAACCTGTGGAAAGATGTGCATTATAGGGTTGGGGGGTCTATTATTGCTTGTGGGGGTTGGTGAAGAGCTGACATACTGCTGGGATGGGATTCATCCTGGCTCTAGTCCTCAGTCTGCCCCCAACGAACTGCTGGCCACTGGGCCAAGTTTAGAGGTGCCCAAGCTTCGATTTTCTCTGGAGATAAATGGTCTAGAAGAGGCCATAGTCAATAGCCTGGAGCACAGGGTCTGTAAAACCTGAAAGAGTGATTTGCTTAAAAATATGTAGCTACCTACCATTTGCACGGACATGGATGGAACTGAAGGGGATTATGCTAAGTGAAATAAGTCAAACAGAGAGAGACAATTATCATACTGTCTCACTCATATGTGGAATATAAGGAATAGCACAGAGGACCATAGGGGAAGGGAGGGAAAACTGAATGGAAAGAAATCAGAGAGGGAGAGAAACCATGAGAGACTCTGGACCCTGGGAAACAAACTGAGGGTTACAAAAGGGAGGGGGAAGGGGGAATGCTGAAACTGGGTGATGGTTATTAAGGAGGGCATGTTATGATGAGCACTGGGTTTTATATGCAACTAATGAATCATTGAACACTACATAAAAAACTAATGATGTACTATATGCTGGCTAACTGAACATAATGATAATAATAATAATAATAATAATAATAATAAAAATCCTTGTAACTGATACAGTGAAGGTGAGATGTAAACACAGCTCTTCATTGACCCATTATATCCCAATGTCTTTACCCCTGTGTCCCATCCACCCACTCCTCCCATATCTATATAGAGGCCAGATGCCAAGGTAGTGTCCAGTGAATGCCTGATGGGTTAACAGTCTCCTGTCATAGTGCACTGGAACCACCTATAGGGAGCCACTCACCAGATCATTCACAGCACCATCCTCTCAGAAATTTCCTAGTAACAGAGTTGGCCAGGCCTTCCCTGTAAGAGTTGCCATCACATCCTAATAAGCTAGTCTTAGGACCCCTCTCCACCAGCATGGCCCCAGGTTGTCACTGAAACCAGAAGCAGTGCATGAACCTACCAGAATGCCAAATCAGGAAACGAGTGATACAAGAGGACCTAACTCTCATGGTGAGAAGCATCACTGAGGCTGATTTTGCTACTTCTCCTTCTTTGTCTATCCAAATAGCTTTTCACCCCAAATGAAGGCACACTTTTCCTTATAAGCCCCAAGTCCTCATAGGTCTTACTGACTTGCTAGACTTAGGCAGGTCCACACCTATTGCATAGAATAGAGAAGCAACCAAGAAAATCCATTCACTCAGGTTAGGTACATGATTGTAGGGACCTCCCAAAGAGCAGATATGAATAGAAATGAATGAAGAAAAAAAAGAGAAATTAGTGGAGTCTTATGAAAGAGGCATCACCAAGGATTTATGGGCCTTCTTTAATAGTGCTATAATTTTGGCAAGAGCCATATATTGTCAGCATGAGCCATATTTTGTCAGCAAAGTCAAGATTTTGTCTGTTTTTTTTTCTATTTCTTTTATTTTTAATCTAATTTTATTTTTTCAGTGTCCCAAGATTCATTGTTCATGCACTACACCCAGTGCTCCATGCAGTACGTGTCTGTCTTAATATTATCTGTATCCCTAGCAATTAGAACTCTGTCTTACACACATGAACTGTTAAAAAATATGTATTTGAATGAATGAATGAATGCATGAATGGAATAATATAGATTGTCTCAGTTACATACATTGAACTAACTGCAATTTAAACTAAAGCTTTGTATCTTATTCTATAAAAAATAAAAGGACAATGAAATAAAAACTGTTCAGGATGTATTTACTATCATTCATCTCTTAGTTGCTTTGATAAATTTGGCTCCTCTCAAAGGAAGGCTAAAGTCAGAATATGCAGCTGGTCAATGGGGCAAAGCATCTGACTTTGCATCTGCCCCACATGCTATACTTTTCCCACTGAGCCTCAAGAGCCAATAGAGCCAAGAGTGAGTGCCTGAAGAATATGATTTCAAATAAATTTTGTCACATTTATAGCTTAGTCATCTTTTTTTTTTTTTCCTGGACACTTGGGCTGCTTCCTAATTTGGTTGT
>NW_022632021.1:0-9199 GCF_010015895.1 Lontra canadensis
AAAATGCATTAAAGACCTAAATGTAAGACCTGAAACTGTAAAACTGATAGAAGAAAATATAGGCAATAATCTCTGTGACATCAGTCTTGGGAACATTTTTCTGGATATGTCTCCTCTGGCAAGGAAAACAAAGCAAAAATAAACTATTGGGACAAACCAAAATAAAAACCTCTGTACAGCAAAGGAAACAATCAATAAAACAAAAAGGCAACCTACTGAATGGGAGAAGATAATTGCAAATGTTTTGTCTGATAAGGGTTTAATACCCAAAATATATAAAGAACTTAAACAAATCAACACTAAGGAAACAAAGTAATCCTATTAAAAATGGGGAGGGCCCAGGGTTAAGGTAGTGGAGGAGAGGGGGACCCAAAGCTTGCCTCCTCCTTTGAACACAGCTGGATGAATATTAAATAATTCTGGACACCCAAGAAATCGATTGGAAGTCTCAGAAAACAAAGCTGCACCTCTGTAAACAGTAAAAACAACTAGTGGAAGATAGGAACTATGAAGAATTGATTCATGGGAGAAAAGAACCATGGGTGCTGCACAGGGGAGGGAGCCCTGATAAGGGAGGTAGTAGCAGGAGAGAATGAGAGAGATAAAGAATGAAGGAAAAAAAAAAGACAAGACTGAAAACACACAGGAGACTGCACAAGAAAAGTGCTCCCCAAAACCAGTGAATGGGAAAAAGGAAATACCACCAGTTTTTAAAAACAGCACAGCACGCAGTCTGAAGCTTGGGAGGTCAGCACCATAGCCAGGGTTGTGCCTGGTGGTCCTCCTGCGGGAAAGCAGGGTGGAGCCCCAGCCCAGTCTGAGGATCCTCTGAGTTGCACAGGGAGAAGCGATTCCCTTGGTTGGAGTGCATTTGGTAGAGTTGATATGGCCTCTGCATGGGCAACGTCTCCTGTGGGTGCCACTGAGCTGAGGGATTCACCAGTAAAGGAACAAAACACCAATTGAGGGTAGCAAAACCTGGCTGTGTGTTAAAATTTACCACAGACTGTTTTCTGAGACAAACCAGTACTGGAGGGAGGCCCTCCCTGTGAGGATCAGCACCATCCTTGTGGAGGGGGTTTCTGAAGTGTGGGGTTTTGAAACAGAGCAGTCCCTGAGATAAAACACAGGAGTACTGTACCTCTTGGCAGGCGGACAGCTCAGTCAAGGACAGGGTGAAGGCAGGGATCTGACACAGGAAGGGTGACTCTTTGCACATCTCTGAGGGCTTCCTGAAGAGTTGTGGGCAGAATTTCCCACTGGGGAGACAAGAAAGCTGGACAAAGCCATTTATCTATCTTTCATCTAACTATCTATCTAGTTATCTATTATCCATCTATTTATTTATTTTGGGGGGAGAAGCCATTTTATGACCTCTTCCACCAGCAATGATCAACCTCAGTTTGCTAAACAGCCACCAAGTGGACAATGGAGCTGCTATACCAAGCTGCACCCTGCTGAGCCCTCCTGGTGCATCTCCACTAGGACGAATCCACCAAAGAATCGGAGCAGCAGACCCCTCACCCAGAAGACTAGCACAAACTTCTCCATGCACCAACACTATTGATTAGAGAATGTGACAAAGCTTCAGTTTTGTGGGAAACAGGATCTAGCTTCTTTTGGGTTTTTGTTTGTTTTCTGAACAATTTTTAAATTTTAAATTTTTGTTTTTTAAATTTTTAAATTTAAAATTTAAATTTTTGTTTTTTAAATTTTGTTTTATTGTGTTTTTTATTTTTTAATTTTAATTTTTTCTTTTTTCCTCAAGATTGTCTCAACAAGCAGACCAAAATATACCTAGCTTCTTTTATTTATTTATTTTTAATCAAAAATTTTTCTTTTCTTTCTTTCTTTCTGACCTTCAAAATGACAAGATGGAGGAATTCACCCCTAAAGAAAGACCAGGAAGATGTGATGGCTAGAGATTTAATCAATACAGATATAAGTAAGATGTCTGAAATAGATTTTAAAAGAACAATTATAAGGATACTAGATGGACTTTCAAAAGCATAGAAGACACCAGAGAATCCTTTATTACAGAGATAAAGGAGCTAAAATCCAGTCAAGCCTAAATTAAAAATACAAACCCAAATGGATGCCATAACAACAAGGATGGATGAATCAGAGGAATGAATCAGTATTATAGAAGATACAACCATGAACAAATGAAGTTCAAAAGAAGAGAGAAACAAAGGTAATGGATCATGAAGGTAGACTTCAGGAACTCAGAGACTTATTAAAATGGAATAACATTCACATCATAGGTGTCCCAGAAGATGAAAAGTGAGAAAAAGGGGGAGAAGGTTAACTTGAGAAAATTATAGCTGAAAACTTCCCTAATCTGGGGAAAGATGCAGACCTCAAAATCCAAGAAGTACAGAGAACTCCCATTAAATTCAACAAAATATGGCCAACACCAAGGCATATCATAGTCAAATTCACAAATACACAGATAAGGAAAGAATCCTGAAAGCAGCATGGGGAAAAAATGTCCTCGGCCTATAAGGGAATATGAATCAGATTTGTAGCAGGGCTGGTTCAATATTCACAATTCAATCAACCTGTTATAACACATTAATACAAGAAAGGATAAGAATCAAATGATCCTCTCAAAAGATGCAGAAAAAGCATTTGACAAAATACAGTATCCATTCTTGATAAAAACCCTCAACAAAGTAGAGATAGAAAGAATGTACCTCAACATCACAAAGGCCATATATGAAAGACCTACAGCTGGCGTCATGATACTCTATGTAGAAAACCTAAAAGACCCCACCAAAAAATTGCTAGAACTAATACAAGAATTCAATAAAGTCCAGGATATAAAGTCAACACATGGAAATCTGTTGCATTTCTATACACCAATAATGAGGCAGGAAAAAAGAAAACAAGAAAATCCTGTTTACAACTGCACCAAAATGAATAAGATACTTAGGAATAAGCCTAATAAAAGAAGTAAAAGATCTGTACTCTGAAAACTATGGAACACTTGTGAAAGAAATTGAAGAGGACACAAAGAAATGGAAAAGCATTCCATACTCATGGATTGGAGGAACAAACACTGTTAAAACATCTATACTACCCAAAGCAATACACACATTTAATGCAATCTCTATCAAAATACCACCAGCATGTCTCAGAGAGCTAGAACAAACAACCCTAAAATTTGTATGGAAACAGAAAAGAGCCCAAAGAGTTAAAATGATTGTGAAAAAGAAAAACAAAACTGGAGGCATCATGACTCCAGATTTCAAGCTATATTTTAAAACTGTAGTCATCAACACAGTATGATACTGGCACAAAAACAGACATATAGACCAATGGAACAAAATAGAAAAGTCATAAATGGACCCATATGACTATATGGTCAACCAATCTTTGACAAAGCAGGAAAGAATATCCAATGGACAAAAGACAGTCTCTTCAACAAATGGTAATGAGAAAACTGGACAGTCACATGCAGAAAAACGAAACTGGACCACTTTCTTACACCACATACAAAAATAAATTCAAAATGGATGAAAGACCTAAATGGGAGACAAGAAACTATCAAAATACAAGAGGAAAACACAGGCAGCAACCTCTTTGACCTTGGCTGTGGCTGAGAAATGGAAACAAAAGCAAAAGTGAAGTACTAGGACTTCATCAAGGTAAAAAGCTTCTGCACAGCAAAGGAAACAATCAACAAAACTAATAGGCAGCCTACAGAATGGGAGAAGATATTTGCAAATTCATATCTGATAAAGGGTTAGTATCTAAAATCTATAAAGAATATATCAAACTCACCACCCCAAAAACAAATAACCAATTCAAGAAGTGGGCAGAAGACATGAATAGACACTTTTCCAAAAAGACATCCAGATGGAAAACACATGAAAAAATGCTCAACAACATTCATCATCAGGAAAATACAAATCAAAGCCATGATGAGATACCACATCACACCTGTCGAAATGGCTAAAATTAACAATACAGGAAACAATAGATGCTGGTGAGGATGTGAAGAAAAGGGAACCCTCTTTCCTTTAAGTGGGGATGCAAATTGGTGTAGCCAGCCACTCTGGACAACAGTATGGAGGTTCCTTAAAAAATTAAAAATAGAAATACCCGATGATCCAGCTATTGCACTACTAGGTATTTACACAAAAGATATACAAATACAGATTCAGAAGGGCACATGAACCCCAATGTTCACAGCAGCATTATCAACAATAGCCAAACTATGGAAAGAGCCCAAATGTCCTCGACTGATGAATGGATGGAGATGATGTGGTATATATACACAATGGAATACTACCCAGCCATCAAAAAGAATGAAACCTTGCCATTTGCAATGTGGATGGAGCTAGAGTGTATTATGCTAAGCAAAGTAAGTCAGTCAGAGAAAGACAAATAGCATATGACTTCATTCATATGTGGAATTTAAGAAACAAAACAGATGAACATTTGGGAGGGGGAGGGGAAAGGAAAAAGAGGCAGGAAAATAAACAATAAAAGACTCTTAAGGATAGAAAACAAACCGAGGGCTGATAGAGGGAGGTGAGTGGGGGATAGGGTAGATGGTGTGGGTTTTAAAGAGGGCACTTCTTATAAGCACTGGGTGTTGTATGTAAGTGATGAACCACTGAATTCTATTCCAGAAACCAATATTGCACTATATGTTAATTAAAATTTAAATAAAGATTTGAAAGAAAAAAAATGGGCAGAGGCCCTAAATAGAAAGACAACCCAGATACCATGGTGTTGGCCTATGGTTTTAAACTGTAGTTCCCAGTGGCAGGTAAAGCACCTATTGTGCAGTTAATGGCTTTAAATAGTATTGATTGATTGATTCATTCATCTGAGAACTATTTTGAATATCTATTTTGTGACACCGTTTGTGGCACCAAGTATTGTCAGTGAACAAAACAAACTTGGTCTCTGTACTTAAGTAAATCAAGTGGCATTTTAATTTATAAAAGTTTTCTGCAAACCTAAATCATGTGAATAAATTACACCAAGTCAATTCTGAGACACTGGCAATATTAAAACACTGAGTCTGAGAGAATGAAGTTTAGACATAGCTCTGTCATAACCTTACCAGAAAAAGGACATTTTGGGAAATCTTTTGAAAGACAGCCTATTTTGCCTAGTGACAGTCTGAACTCCCTTGACATATTCATTTTGAACTTTTTTTTTTTTTTTACAATGCAAGAAACCAAACAAATCATGCATCAATTAAACAAATTATGAAAACATGGTTAGGTTAAAAATTTTAAGTAATTTCTAGTATAGATTTCAAGTTGAACTAGTACTTTTCCTATGACAACATAGATATTCTTTTTCTTGACTAACTCTTAAACATCTACCACAAAGACACATGTATCAAGGCCCAAGCCCAAAATCTTTACATACTCTCAGCTGAATATATATAAATGCATTAACATAAAATAGTAACATAGTTGAAAAAATCTGTAACTGTGATTATTTCATTCCAATAAGAAGAGGGTGGAGTTTGCTCTCCAACTGACATTTTAGGGGTGGAAATTTGTTATTGTTTTTTTAAAGATTTTTTATTTATTTATTTGACAGAGAGAGATCACAAAGCAGGCAGAGAGGCAGGCAGAGAGAGAGGAAGAAGCAGGCTCCCTGCTGAGCAGAGAGCCCGATGCGGGGCTCGATCCCAGGACCCTGAGATCATGACCCGAGCCGAAGGCAGCGGCTTAACCCACTGAACCACCCAGGCGCCCCTGTTATTGTTTTTTTAAAGGTCATTATCACTCACTTATTGAAGACTTCTTCCATGGTAGTGATTGAAGCACCAAAGTTGGCAATGCCCAGCTCTTTTTGTTTTATTTCTAGGTCATTAATCAGAGCTTCAAACCTGAAAGGAGAGGAAGAAGAGAAGAAGGAACAAGCACTAGTCTAGATACATTTTCTTTTCTGTTGTTCATTTTATATTATAGTAAATTGAATTTTTAAAATACATGAACACTTTCATTTAATACTTAATTTTATTTCCAAATGTATTCCTCCCTATTGTTCTCTTAAAAATTTTTATTGTGAAAAATATAAGAAACATTCCATATATTATTTCATCAATTCAAGCAGCATTAAGCACATTTGCAACCATCACCACCATCCATTTCCAGAACTATCTATCCTAAGATCCTAAACTAAAATTCTATACCCATTAAACAGTAATTTTCTATTCCTTCCTTAAGCTTCACTTTTACTTTCTGTCAATTTGAGTTTTCCTAAGTGCATCCTATAAAATGGAATCCTTTTGTGTCTGACTTATTTCACTTAACATAATTCTTTCTAATTCAAATCTCTTATAGAATGTATAAGAATTCATTCCTTTTTAAGGCTGAATAATAATCATTGTATGGATAATACAACATGTGGCTTATCCATTTATTTGTGGGACATTTGGGTATTTTTTATCATTTGGATTTTATGAATAATGCTGTTATGAGCAATGGTGTGCAAACATCTATTCAAGTTCTTACTTTCAATTTTTGTTGGTATATACCTAGAAGTGGAATTGCTGAATCATATGGTAAGTCTATGTTTAACCTTAAAAAAAAAAAAAAAAGATTTATTTATTTGAGAGAGAGAGAGAAAAGAGTGAGCGGGGGGGTAGGAGACTTAGAGGGAGAGGGAGAGAAGCAGACTCCCTGCTAAGCTGGGAGCCCTACACAGGGCTCACCCCAGGACCCTGTGATCATTACCTGAGCCGAAATCAAGAGTCAGCCACTTGTTCTATTCACCAGTCTAACATCTATCTATCTATCTAGATAGATAGATATAGGTATACATATACATATATAATTTTTCTTTTTTTTTCCACTTTCTTCTCCCCCTGGTTTTGGGTCTCTTCTGATTTGGTTAGTGTATATTTTTATGTAGTCATTGCTACCTTTTTAGTATCTTGTTCCCTCATTCATCTGTTCTTATCTGGATAAAATGATGAGGCAGAAAAGCTCACCACAAAAAAAGACCAAGAGGCAGTACCAATGGCTAGGGACCTAATCAATACAGACATTAGTAATATGTCAGAACTAGAGTTCAGAATGATGATTATCAAGGTGCTAGCTGGGCTTGAAAAAAGTATGGAAGATATTAGAGAATCCCTTTCTGGAGAAATAAAATCCCTTTCTGGAGAAATAAAAGAACTAAAGTCTAACCAAGTTGAAATAAAAAAATCTATTAATGAGGTGCAATAAAAAATGGAGACTCCTACTTCTCTTACTCAAAAATGAGGCAGAAGAGAGAATTAGTGATATAGAAGACCAAATGATGGAGAATAAAGAAACTGAGCAAAAGAGAGACAAAGAACTTCTGGACTATGAAGGGAGAATTCAAGAGATAAATGATACCATAAGATGAAACAATATTAGAATAATTGGGATCCAAGAAGAAGAAGGAGAAGAGAGGGGCAGAAGGTATATTGGAGCAAATTACAGCAGAGAATTTCCCTAATTTGGCAAAAGAAACAAGCATCAAAATCCAGGAGGCACAGAGAACCCCCCTCAAAATCAATAAAATTAGGTCCACACCTTGTCATCTAACAGTAAAACTTACAGGTCTCAGTGACAAAGAGAAAAATCCTGAAAACAGCTCAGGACAAGAGGTCTGTAACATACAACTGTAGAAATATTAGATTGGAAGCAGACCTATCTACAGAGACCTAGCAGGCCAGAAAGGACAAGATAAAAGGATATTTCTTGCGTTGTAGCTGGATACAAGAGTACTGTATCCAGCTAGGCTATCACTGAAAATAGAAGGAGAGATAAAAAGCTTCCAGGACAAACAAAAATTAAAAGAATTTGCAAACATCAAACCAGCCCTATAGGAAATATTGAAAGGGGTCCTCTAAGGAAAGAGAGCGCCTAAAGTAGTAGATCAGAAAGGAACAAGGACAATATACAGTAAGTCACCTTATAGGCAATTCAATGGCACTAAATTCATATCTTTCAATAGTTACCCTGAGTGTAAATGGGCTAAATGTCTCAAAAGACATAAGGTATGAGAATTGATAGAAAAATAAAACCCATCAATATGCAGTCTATAAGAAACTCATTTTAGACCCAAAGACACCTCCAGATTTAAAGTGAGGGGGTGGAAAACAATTTACCATGCTAATGGACATCAAAGGAAAGCTGAGGTGGCAATCCTTATATCAGATAAATTTGATCTTAAGCCAAAGACTATAATAAGAGATGGGGAAGGACACTATATCATACTCAAAGGGTCTGTCCAACAAGAAGATCTAACCATTTTAAATATCTATGCCCCTAACATGGGAGCAGCCAACTATATAAACCAATTAATAACAAAATCAAAGAAACACATTGACAATAATACAATAATAGTAGGGATAGTAGGGGACTTTAACACCCCTATCACTGAAATGGACAGAGCATCCAAGCAAAAGATCAACAAGGAAATAAAGGTCTTAAAAGACACACAGGACCAGATGGACATCACAGATATATTCAGAACATTCCATCCCAAAGCAATAGAATACACAGTCTTCTCTAGTGCACATGGAACATTCTCCAGAAGAGATCACATCCTGGGTCACAGATCAGGTCTCAACCGGTATCAAAAGTTTGGGATCAATCCCTGCATATTTTGAGACCACAATGCTCTGAAACTAGAACTCAATCACAAGAGGAAAGTTGGAAAGAACTCAAATACATGGAGGCTAAAGAGCATCCTACTAAAGAATGAATGGGCCAACCAGGAAATTAAAGAAGAATTGAAAAAATTCCTGGAAACAAATGAAAATGAAAACACAACTGTTCAAAATATGTGGGACACAGTGGGACACAGCAAAGGTGGTCCTGATAGGAAAATATATAGTGATACAGCCTTTCTCAAGAAACAAGAAAGGTCTTAAATACACAACTTAACCCTACACCTAAAGCAGCTGGAGGAAGAACACAAAGAAAGACCAAATTCAGCAGTAGAAGAGAAACAATGAAGATCAGAGCTGAAAGCAATGAAATAGAAACCAAAAGAACAGTAGAACAATCAATGAAAAGAGGAGCTGGTTCTTTGAAAGAATGAATAAGATTGATAAACCCCTGGCCAGACTTATCAAAAAGAAAAGAGAAAGGACCCAAATAAATAAAATTATGAATGAAAGAGGAGAGATCACAACAAACACCAAAGAAATACAAACAATTATAAGAACATATTTTGATCAACT
>NW_022632021.1:9209-19457 GCF_010015895.1 Lontra canadensis
AGGAAAGAATGCCCAATGGAAAAAAGACAGTCTCTTCAACAAATGGTATTGGGAAAATTGGACAGCCACATGTAGAAAAATGAAACTAGACCATTTTCTTACACCACACATAAAAATAGACTCAAAATGGATGAAGGACCTCATTGTGAGAAAGGGATCCATCCAAATCCTTGAGAAGAACACAGACAACAACCTCTTCAATCTCAGCTGCAGCAACTTCTTCCTAGAAACATCACCCAAGGCAAGGGAAGCAGGGCAAAAATCAACTATTGGGACTTCATCAAGATCAAAAGCTTTTGCACAGTCAAGGAAACAATCGACAAAACTAAAAGACAACCAACAGAATGGGAGATATTTGATATATCTACTCTGTGCTTACTGAGTTATCACAACAGCAAATATTTGAGATATTTGTAAATGATGTATCAGATAAAGGGCTAGTATCCAAAAATCTATAAATAACTTATCAAACTCAACACCCAATGAACAAGTAATCTAATCAGGAAATGGGCAGAAAACATTAACAGACATTTCTGCAAAGAAGACATCCAACTGGCCAACAGACACATGAAAAAAATCCTCAACATCACTTGGCATCAGGGAAATACAAATCAAAACCACCATGAGATATCACCTCACACCAGTCAGAATGGCTAAAATTAACAAGTCAGGAAACAACAGATGTTGGCAAGAATGTGGAGAAAGGGGAACCCTCCTACATTGTTGATGGGAATGCAAGCTGGTGCAGCCACTCTGGAAAACAGCATGAAGGTTCCTCAAAAAAGTTGAAAATAGAGCTGACCTATGACCCACCAATAGCACTGCTGTGTGTTTACCCCAAAAATACAAATGTAGTGATACAAAGGGGCACATGCACGTGAATGTTTATAGCAGCAATGTCCATAATAGCCAAACTATGGAGTTTCACTGCTAGGAAATCAGCATGAAAAGTGGGTCCACAGACCCACTCCCCAGTGAAACAAGAAAAGCTGTGAAAATTAAAAAACAAAACAAAACAACAACAAAATCACATATCGTCTTCAGGAATTGTCCTAAGGGAGCACAGGAAACAAGAAACATTTATTTAAGAGAATCTACTACAACTTGGTAAATGACAGACTTGCTGTTTTTAACATGCTAGTCTAGTTTCTCATTCTAGGAATTATTCTAGTTTACTCCTCTTCCTTCAGTGTCCTCCCATCCTCCAGTATTCTCAGTTCTGTTGGCAATCTCTTGGATCTATCCATTTGTCTTCATATACACTTCCACAACCCTTATCCAATTCTTATTTCTTATAAAAAGTAGCATCCAGTCTTCTTTATCCCATTCTTTTCCTTTTCAACTCCCCACCCTTCGACACCCTGTTTTCCATACTGTAGCCAAAATGATCTTTAAAACACGTGTATCATATTCCTCTAGTGATCACCAATCAATGGCTTTCCAATGAAGCTATTTACTATCATTCTTTTGCCTCCAAATATACTGACTTCTTTTTGCTCCTCAAATACATGGAGATCTTTCTCACCTCAGTTCATTGAATTTGCTATTTGCTGACTGTGGGTATTATTCTTTTCTTACTTAGCTTTTCAAAAAAATTAGCTCTACTCATTCTTCAGATCTCAGCTCAAAGGTCATCTCCTCAGAGAGACTTCCCTTTAACTACATTTAGTGTCATCCTCTGCACTTACACTCAGATGTTACTATGGTACCTAGCTTATTTTCTTCACGTAATTTATTACAAAATTGAAATATCACTTGTTGCCAAGCCCATCAGAGGAGATTAAAAGCATGATGAAGTAAATACTATATTGTAAAGATATATCTATGCATTCTATGGATGTCTCTTAAATTACAATTATACTGATTATGACCCATTCGTTATTAAGCATATTATTTGTTTTCTAGAAATGGCCAGTTACAAATCCAGGGCACAGTATATGGCTTTCAGTCTTTGCAGGAAAAAGAGACCTTTGAAACAAATACCTTGTGCAAATGTTTGATCTGGATACCTGCCACCAAAGTAGTAGGTTCAGGCTCAAAATACTTGTTTGGAGTTTCCCCACAGTTTTTCATCTCTTCTTTTCTACTAATTTTTGGTGCACCAAACCAATAGGAGTGCTACAAAGAAAGCCAAAATGTAATTACTAGGATGAGCTTTCAGAAATGAGCATTTCATCTGAACACATCTATAATGAATAAAATGACTGACTTAGTAATCAAAATGTGCCTACAAAGAAAAGTCCAGGACCAGATATCATCACTGGTACCAAGCACTTAAACAAGAGTTAACAAAAATTGTTCTCTAAGCCTTTCAAAAATGTTAAGAGAAAGGAACACTTTCTAACTCATTCTATGAGCTCAGTATTACTTGAAAAGCAAACTCCAAAGTCAGACAAAGACTTCACAAGGAAAATAAACTACAGACCAATACCCCTTACTAATATAGATTTTAAAATCTTCAAAAAGTACTTGTAAACTAAATCTAATAGCATATCAAAAGGAATATTCATCATGGCAAAGTGGGATTTATCCTAGGAATTCAGAGTGGTTTAACATACAAAAACCAATCAATGAAATATATCACACTAATAGAACAAATGGAACATGATCATTTCAACTGATACAAATAAAGCCTCTGACAAAGTGTTTCATGATAAAAAAAAAAAACACTTGGAAAACTAGGAACAGTTTCTTGAAATTCATCAGGGAACTTATGAAAAAAGCCACAGCTTAGTCTTCAATAGTGAAAGACTTAAGCTTTTCCTCTAAAATCAGGAATAAGACAAGGGCCTGCTTTCATCCTTGCTATTCACAGAAATAAAAGATATCCAAACTGGAAAGAAAGAAGTAAAACTACCTATATTTGAAGATAATGTGATTCTACATACTGATGTGCCCAAAGAATCCTCTCCTATATACACTATTAGAGGTAATAAACAAATTCAGCAAAAAGGCAGGATACAAGATCAACATGTATACATCAGTTGTGAGCTATGAACAATACGAAAAGAAAATCCTATTCTAACAATTCTATTTATAATAGCATCCAAAAGAGTAAAATACTTAGGAACAAAGTTCCTAAACAAAGAGGTGAACGACTCATATACTGAAACTGTAACACCTCAATGAAAGAATTTAAAGACAATATAAATAGAAAGCTAAAAAAGAAGAAGAAAGTTCATGGACTGAAAGGCAATATTTTTCTGGTGGTGGTTGTGGGGGGGATGATTCCAAGATCATCACTGTGTGCTTTGCACTGATTCCCAGAGTTCCCTGCATCACAGGGCTTCAGGGGCCCATAGTGCTGACATGTTCTTTCCTGGCTGCTTTCCTTTCCTGTCTCATTTCCCCTCTTTCTGATCCTTCCAAATAAATTTCAAACCCTGTGAGAGACAGCATTTTTAATACAGCACTACTACTTAAAGCAATCAATAGATTCACTGTAATTCCTATAAATATTCTAATACAGAAGCTGATCTCAAGTTCTTATGGACTCCAGGACCTCCTAATAGCCAAAACAATCTTGATAAAGAAGAGAAAAATCTGGATGACATTTTCAGATTTTAAAACTTACTATAAAACTATAGTAATCAAACAGTGTGGTATTGACATAAGAATAGATGTATAGGCCAATGCAATAAACTTAAGTTATGCAAGAGTGAAACCATACATTTATGGTCAATTTGCAACAAGGGTGCTAAGACCATTCAATGGGGAAAAACAGTCTTTCCAAAGAACGGTATTGGGACAAAAGGATATCCACAGCCAAAAAATGAAGCTGAATCCCTATCTCATACTATATGAAAATCAACCCAAAATTGATCAGTGATCTAAATTTAACAGATAAAACCATACAATTCTTTTTTTAAAACCATCAAATTCTTAGAAGAAAACACAGGGGTAAATTTTGATGACTTTGGATTAGATATGACACAAAATTCACAACCAACAAAAATTTTTTAATTGGTTTTGAATCAAAGTTAAAAATTATTGTGCATGAAAGAGTACTACAAAGAGAATGAAAAGATAACCCAGAGAATGGAATAAAATATTTGTAAATCATGTATCTGATAAGGCTCTACTGTACAGAATATATATTAAAAAAAAGTCACAGAGTTTGAATAGACATTTCTGTAAGTAACATCCAATGGCCAAGAAGCAAGCCCATGAAAATATCTCAACATGATTAATTATTAGGGAAATGCATATCAAAACCATGAGACCACTTTATACCCACAAGGATGGCCATAATAAAGGAAAAAGAATAAAAAAGGGTTTTGAGGCTGTGGAGAAATTATAACCCTGGTACATTGCTTGTGGGAATGTACAAATGGTGCAGTCACTGCAGAAAACAGTTTAGTGATTACTGAAAACATGAAAACAGAATTATCCTAAGTACTAGCAATTCTACTCCAAGGTATATTCCCAAAAGAACTGAAACAGGTACACAAGCAAATATTTATAGATAAATATTCCTAGCAGCACTATTCAAACAGCCAAAAGATGTCCTACATTTCTAACTATAGGTTGATAAAGGAATTGTCCTATATACTTACAATGGAATGTTATTCAGTAATCAAAAAGAATGAAGTGCTGATACATATTCATGGATAAACTTCAAAAGCATGTTAAGTGAAAGAAGCTGAATAGTCACATATTATATGATTTTATTTATACAAGACATCCAGAATAGTAAGTCCATAGAAAAAGAAAGCTGATTAGTGGTTGTTAGGGGCTTTGGGATAGGGAAAAATGGGATGTGACTTCTTAATGGGTATAAGGCTTTATTTTTTGGGGTGATAAATATTTTGGAACTAGGTATGTGCAAGTACATTGTAAATGTACTAACTTCCACTGTTTTGTTCCACTTCAAAATAGTTAATTTTAACATATGAATTTCATTGGAATTAAAAATTTTAATGTGAAAAAAGAAATGAAGTACTCTAAGAACTTAAAAAAAAACACTGGCTTGGTTTACTCTGTGGCTACTGCATACTTCAAGGGATTGAACTTTGCAGCAAAATTGTGTATGATTTATATCTCTAGGATTTAGAAGTAAAAATTGTTTTGAAATGTTAGTGTTCAGGAAGAAGAGACAAAATGGAATTATTCAACAATGAAGTCATAGCCAATGCATTTTATCACACTCAGAATACTTTCTTTGTACTGTATATTATTCAGGAAATAATGTGGAGGGCAAGATGCAGAAACTCTTCCACTCTAAGTAAACTGGTCTACTCCTTGAAAGTAAACAGGTGGTAAGGACAGAGATACGGGAAATACCCAATCCTCTACTTACTAGGATCTAAGAAATCATTGCATGTTATTTAGCTGGGAAAATCTTCTGCAGACTTTCAGGTTTCTTTAACCTTCAATCTAATTTACTATGTACCATGTAGCTGAAGAAGAGTTCTATTGCTCACAATTTTTAAATGTATGGGGATTCAGTGTCTTATCCACAGATATGCATTTGCATATGTGGAAGGCTTTAAGAGATCAAGAAATAGCTAGCATTTTCCTATGGCTGGCATGCACAGGAAAATTATTCTGCATATGACCTTTTGATTTGCCTATAAATATGAAAAGAAATAGGCTCAAAGGGACTATGACTTTTTATAATAACAACAGCATTAGTACTCACCATAAGAAAAAAGTACCATGGTTGGGGCACACCATACTGCCCTGGAAAGACAGTTTCTATATACCAGGTCACAAGGCCATACAAGAAAGCATCAAGTAAAAGCATTAACAAAATATAGCCAAACATGAGATTATCCTCAAGGTGGACTTGTGTCCAAATATTATTCCATCTAATACCAATTTCTGAAATAAAAAGGAGATACCATGGATGACAGCTCTGTGAAACAGCAAAGAAAAAAGTTGATACTCTAAATCCTGTCACTGTGAATTATCTATATGTTAATACCCTTATTATTTAAGTCATCTAAGAAAATGATAGAATATGTAATAATACTGGGTTCTTCTGACCTCGATTTAGAATCTACAAAAATAAATAGGAATGACTGAGACAAGGTCAATGAATGAAACAATAATAACAAAAACGGCAAGAAAAAAGCAAGTCTATTAGATCCTATTTTTCTATCCCTTCATACTAAATTCACATTTAAACTACCATCAGGGTACACAAATCTGGAAAAATATTCAACAGCACTAGAGATGGATGCTGACTACACTACAAAGCAGAAGAAAAAGAGATTTTGCTTAAATATAGTTCTGGGGCACCTGGGTAGCTCAGTTGGTTAAGTGTCCAAATCTCGATTTTGGCTCAGGTCATGATGTCAGGGTCATAAGATCCAGCCCTGCACTGGGCTCCATGCTGGGTGTGGAGCTTGCTTGATTCTCTCTCTCCCTCTCCCTCTGCTCTTCCTCCCCCACTCACACACATGGCACATACAACTCTCTCTAAATCAATCAATAAATAAAGTTCTGATAGAAGAGAAAAAGAAAGTCATTTAAAAGTTATCCTTTGTTCTATTTCTTCTATTTTTGGACAAAGTATAGTATAACTGAAAAAGCATGGGGGCTTGCAGTGAACTCCTAATTCAAAGACATTTCATGAATATGGTCAGTGAAACTTGTCCTTTCTTTCAGCTTCAGCCTCCCTTTCCTATATATCAATACCATCAGAATATTCATTAGCGCTGTGTATTTGAAAAAGCTATAAAAAAGTAATAGTTTAAGAAAAAGTATTTAGTAGAGTTAAAAATTATCAAAATGAAAGCCATTTTGAGAGACAGTGAACAGCAAATTAGAACCAACAACAACAAAGGTAGAATGCAATTTTAGGAAGTCTGCTGTACCTTGAGAAATCCTCCCAGCCAGAACACAACAGGAGTTTGTGAAAGAGAAAATATAGAAAACAATAACTAAATAAAATAAACTAATCCAATAAAAAATAATTCAATTAGAAAACCAAAAAGTGGGTGCCTGGGTGGCTCAGTTGGTTAAGCGCCTGCCTTCGGCTCAGGTCATGATCCTGGAGTCCTGTATCGAGTCCCACATTCGGCTCCCAGCTCTATGGGGAGTCTGCTTCTCCCTCTGACCCTCTCCCCCTCATGCTCTCACTCTCTTTCTCTCTCTCTCTCAAATAAATAAGTAAAAATCTTTAAAAAAAACTAATTAGAAAACCAAAAAGTATACATCCTGTTTTAGACTAAGCCAATGAAAATCCCACATCTAAATAAATACCAGTGAAATTTTAATGTTTCAGGTATAAAGAAAGAAAAATACAAGTATCCATACAGAAATTATATGTATATTCTTCTGACTGGCTGTTCATTGGGAGTAGGTTTTTGTTCACAGGTGAAAAAATTAAGTCCTTAATCATCTTCATTAATGAATAAATGTAATGAAATTCCAACTAAATCCCGGTAAGAGTTTTCACAGATTTTGATAAAGTGATTCTCAAAGTGACATGAATAAAAAACAAGGTCTGGGGATACAAACATATTAAGACTTGTTATAAAGCTATGAGAAAACCATTGTAGTGCTGACACAAAAGTAGAATAAAAGAGATCAAAAGAATGGAAAAAAATCACCAGAAAGATACATGCATATGTGGAAACTTGACATAAAATAAAGGTGGAATTTGAAACCAGTAGAGATCAACAAATTATCCAATAAATGATAGTAATAGCTTGATTTTCATATGGAAAATAAAATTAAGTTCTTAGCTCAAACCGGCAGAAGTATCTACTCTGCGCTTACTGAGTTATCACAACAGCAATATCAATCAAAGCTAAGCTATGAATATCTTATAAAATAGTATTTTTATATTGAAAAAATTATTTACATTAGTATGCATACTGTTTGAGCAAATATATGTGTATTGTTATGCTAATAGCAAAAAACTGGAAACCACTTAAATATACATTGCTAGAGAACTAATCAATTATAGTACGTCACAATGGATGGAATATTAAACGACTGTGTAAAAAGTTAGTATTTCTCTATGTGAGAAGAGGTCTAACAGATTATTAAGTTAAATAAAGCAAGTAGCAAAACAGGCTTAAAACTACTTTATTTGAGAGTATAACTGGAGGCTTATTGTGGAGTAATGGGGAACTTCTAATTTTTCACAACTCTGATTTTTCTTTTTTTAGCTCACGTAACTGTTTTTACAATAAACAAACAAATCTAGGGATAAATAATTTGTATAGGATTTTCTTACTTTCTTACCCACTGTCCCACCTATGTTGCCTCAATTCTACCTTTCAAGGAATCAAACAGCAAAGGCAAAATTTGCAGGGCAAACACATACGTCTTACTTCCAACTTGAGCAGATGACTAATCCCCAGTGCCAATGCAACATTTGAGCTGAGACAGGCAGCCACCTTCTTGGTAAGGGTCATCTGTCCGTAGAATTGAATAATGGTATTAAATGGAAAGAAACTGGCAAAATATAGGAGACTTCCAGCAGAAGCAGCCAAATGGACTGAAAATAAGGAAATTATAAGGTCACTCTAAAGCAATATGCAAAATAATGACTTTTTCTACTACATTACAGAGAAAAGAATGTAAGCTCTATGAGGGAAGAGTATTTGTCTTTCTTTTTCATCCTTGTATCAGCATCAGACTCACAGTACATACTCCCTAAATATGTGTTAAATGAATTAATAGTTTGTGTACAGGATATTTATAGTCATTTAAATGAAGATTTATTCATGAGCACTGGGCTTGAGAAATTATAAATGCACACAATCAGTATTAATAATTATTAATAACTGCTAGAGTTTCCAGAGTCTTAAGTACTGGGTAGAATAAAAAGCTCTGTATGAAGTTTTAAACATATGCTTCCAAAAAAAAAAAAAAGAAAAAAAAAGAAAGAAAGAAAAAAATAAACATATGCTTCCAATCTCAATCACGATGCCCCAAATAAAGAATAGCTGAAGAGGGGTGCCTGGGTGGCTCAGTGGGTTAAAGCCTCTGCCTTTGGCTCGGGTCATGATCCCAGGGTCCTGGGATTGAGCCCCGCATCGGGCTCTCTGCTCAGCAGGGGGCCTGCTTCCTCCTCTCTCTCTGCCTGCCTCTCTGCCTACTTGTGATCTCTGTCTGTCAAATAAATAACTAAAATCTTAAAAAAAAAAAGAATAGCTGAATTGCTAACTACTGAGAGTTGAATATGGTTAGGTCCATAAGCATTGGATCCTATAGGCTCAAAAAAGAATTCTTACTAAGATTATCATTGGGATGGGGGCGCCTGGGTGGCTCAGTGAGTTAAGCCTCTGCCTTCCACTCAGGTCATGATCTCAGGGTTCTGGGATCGAGTCCCGCATTGGGCTCTCTGTTTGGCAGGGAGCCTGCTTCCTCCTCTCCCTCTCTCTCTGCCTGCCTCTCTGCCTGCTTGTGATCTCTCTCTGTCAAATAAATAAAATCTTAAAAAAAAAAAAGATTATCATTGAGACGACATAAAATCAACATTAAAGAAGAAAGTAAAAACACCCAAATCATCATCAACTAATCTTCAACAAAGCAGGAAAGAATATCCAATGGAAAAAAGACACTCTCTTCCACAAATGGTGTTGGGCAAACTGGACAGCCACATGCAGAAGAATGAAACTGGACCACTTTCTCAAATCATATACAAAAATAAATTCAGAATGGATCAAAGACCTCAAAGTGAGACAGGAAACCATTGAAATCCTAGAGGAGAACACAGGCAGCAACCTCTTTGACTTAGGCCATATCAACTTCTTGCAAGACACATCGTTGGAGAAAAGGGAAACAAAAGCAAAAATGAACTCATAGGACTACTGCATGTTGAAGAAACAAAACTAAAACAACCTATGGAATGAGAAAAGATATTTGCAAACAACATATCTGATAAAGAGTTAGTATCTAAAATCTATAAAGAAATTATCAAATCCAACACCTGAAAAACAAATAATCCAGTTAAGAAATGGGCAGAAGACACAAATAGACATTTTTCCAAAGAAGACATCCAGATGGCTTACAGATACATGAAAAGATGCCCAGCATCACTCAGGATCAGGGAAATACAAATCAAAACCATGATGAGAAACCACCTCAGACCTAGCAGAATGGCTAAAATTAACGGCACAAGAAACAACAGATGTTGGCAAGGATATAGAGAAAGAGGAAGATGGGATTTTATCAAGATCAAAAGCTTTTGCACAGCAAAGGAAACAGTTAACAAAACCAAAAGACAACTGACAGAATGGGAGAAGATATTTGCAAACGACATATCAGATAAAGGGCTAGTGTCCA
>NW_022632022.1:0-19450 GCF_010015895.1 Lontra canadensis
TGATCACCAAGAGAGCATGCTACTGACCCAAAAACAGACACACAGGCCAGTGGAACAGAGTAGAGAGCCCAGATATGGACCTACAACTCCGTGGCCAACTAATCTTCAACAAAGCAGGAAAAAATATCCAGTGGAAAAAAGACAGTCTCTTCAATAAATGGTGCTGAGAAAATTAGACAGCTATATATAGAAGAATGAAGTTTGATCATTTTCTTACACCATACACAAAGATAAACTCAAAATGGATAAAAGACCTCTACGTGAGGCAGGAATCTATCAAAATCCTAGAGGAGAACACAGGCAGTAACCTCTTCAACAAGGGCCAGAGGAACTTCTTTCAAGATATGTCTCCAAAGGCAAAGGAAACAAAAGTAAAAGTGAACTTTTGGGACTTCATCAAGATCAAAAGCTTCTGCACAGCAAAGGAAACAGTCAACAAAGCAAAGATGCAACCCATGGGATGGGAGAAGATATTCACAAATGACACTACAGACAAAGGGCTGATATCCAAGATCTATAAAGAACTCCTCAAACTCAACACCCACAAAACAGATTATCACATCAAAAAATGGGCAGAAGACATGAACAGACACTTCTCCCATGAAGACATACAAATGGCTATCAGACACATGAAAAAATGTTCGTCATCACTAGTCATCAGGGAGATTCAAATCAAAACCACATTGAGATACCACCTGGCCAAAATTAATAGGACAGGAAAAAACAAGTGTTGGAGAGGATGTGGAGAAAAGGGAACCCTCTTACACTGTTGGTGGGAATGCAAGTTGGCACAGCCACTTTGGAAAACTGTGTGGAGATTCCTTAAGAAATTAAAAATAGAGCTTCCCTATGATCCTTCAATTGCACTACTGGGTATTTAACCCAAAGATACAGAGGTAATGAAAAGAAGGGCCATCTGTACCCCAATGTTCATAGCAGCAATGGCCATAGTCGCCAAAATGTGGAAAGAACCAAGTTGCCCTTCAACAGATGAATGGATAAAGAAGATATGGTCCATATGTACAATTGAGTATTATGCCTCCATCAGAAAGGATGAATACCCAACTTTTGTGTCAACATGGATGGGACTGGAAGAGATTATGGTGAGTGAAATAAGTCAAGCAGAGAGTCAATTATCATATGGTTTCACTTACTTGTGGAGCATGAGGAATAACACAGAAGACATTGGGAGATGTTGAAGAGAAGTGAGTTGGGGGAAATTGGAGTGGGGGAGAAACCATGAGACTGTGGATCTGAGAAAGAAACTGAGGGTTTAGAGGGGAGAAGGGTGGATGTTGGGTGAGCCTGGTGGTGGGTATTATGGAGGGTACGTATTGCATGGAGCCCTGGGTATGAAACATAAACAATGAATTTTGGAACACTGAAAAATAAATAAAATAAAATTTAAAAATACATATGTATGTATATATGTATGCCAGAAGTGTAGAGAATAAAAATATAAACTGTATCTAGGCTGCATTTTTTGCACAATAAATTACATCATTGATCATTTTTAAAAAGTAACTCTAATTCATCATATCAGAGAGATTTGAAAGGCAGGGTGGGTTTTTGTGGGGGGAAGGGAGGGGAAAAATTAAACAAGATGGGACTGGAAAGGGAGACAAAGCATAAGAGACTGAATCTCAGGAAACAAACTGAGGGTTGCTGGGGGTTGGGAGGATAGTGATAGGGTGGCTGGGTTATGGACATTGGGGTGGGTATATGCTATGGTGAGTGCCGTGAATTGTATAAGACTGAGGATTCACAGACCTGTACCCCTGAAGCAAAGAATACATTATATGTTGAAAAAAAGGTAGAAGTAAATGTTTACCAAAAAAAAAAAAAAAAAAAAAAAAAAAAAGGATCCTGGGATTTTAGAGCTGGAAGGACAACTGCTCAAGAAATTTTCATTTACTTGTATGTATGTGATGGTGAGGTTGAAAGGAAAGATGCAGTATGAGATAGAGATGTGAATTCCAGTGTCTAAGGTTTTCATTCATATTTACATATATGTATCATACATGTTATATATATATATATGATTTTTGTTATATTGTATCTTGTATAACACATAAAATACATAATAAAAAAAGTAATTCTAATCCCTACTGGGTTCCTTAAAGTACATTAAAGGGGTTAAATTATGAGTCCACCATAGCACACCTTAAAAATTCCTTCTTCTGCTTTCCAGTTCTGTCTTATTCCTAGTTGGCTCCAAAGTCTTTTCCTGTGTACACTTTGTGCTTTTGCAAGTGTAATCATAAATTGTTTTATATTTTATTTTTAAGGGATTTTTTAATTTAAAAGGATGCATACATATCATTTATGAGATAATCAAGCAATACAAAAAATTCTAAAGGAAAACCACAAAAAATCACCACAAATTCCATCATATGAAATGGGTATTAAGGAGGACATGCATTGCACTGGGCACTGGGTGTTATAGATAAACAATGAATCTTGGAACACTACATCAAAAACTAATGATGTACTGTATGGTGACTAATATAACATAAAATATAATAATGAAAAATAATCAGTGTTAACTTTAGTTGGATGGAGAATTTGAAAAAAATCATTTATATCATCTCATCATATCACTTATGTAATCTTAAATAAAGATTTAACAATTTTGGGGTGGAGTCTTTTGGGTTTTACACATAAAGAATCAGGATACAAATCAATGCACAGAAATCAGTTGTATTTCTATGCATTAAAAGTATGATTGAGAAAAATTAGGTAATCTATTCACTTAAAATAGCATGAAAAAACCTGTTACCTATGAACAAACCTAGTCAAAGAAGGAAAGGATCAGGTAACTCTATTTTTAATGGGATATTATGCCTTCATCAGAAAGGATGAATACCCAACTTTTGTATCAACGTGGAAGGACTGAAGGAGACTATGCTGAGTGAAATAAGTCAAGCAGAGAGAGTCAATTATCATATGGTTTCACTTACTTGTGGAGCATAAAGAATAACACAGAGGACATTCGGAGTTGGAAAGAAGTGAGTTGGGGGAATTTGAAAGGGGATATGAACCATGAGAGACTGGACTTTGAGAAACAAACCGAGGGTTTTGGAGGGGAGAAGGGTAAGGGGTTGGGTGAACCTGGTGGTGCATATTAAGGACAGCATGTATTGCATGGAGCACTGGGTGTGGTGCATAAACAATGAATCTTGGAACATTGAAAAAGAATAAAATAAAATTAAAAAAAATCAGTATCTGAAAAGTAGGAAGGAAAGGATCTATACTACAGATACTATGAAGGAAGGTGTCTATAAAATGTTGCTTCCTAGTTAAGTATATGGCACTCTATGCTTCCACACATATATTTGAAAAGACATCTATCTTTATGAAACAAATATTGGTTGAGAGAAGCATTCTGCATATTCTTGATCCTCAGAGTTACATATATGGCACTACCTTTATGCTTTCACACAAACTTCTGAAATGCTTCTACCTTCATGAAACAAGTTTTTAGTTGAAAGTTGCATCCTACTCAGCCTTGTTTCTCAAAGCCCATTGTACCTTCCTTATACTTCCAAATATACATTTGAAAATGCTACTATCTTTGAGGGCACTTGGGTGGCTCAGTCATTAAGTGGCTGCCTTCAGCTCAGGTTCTCATCCCAGGGTCCTGGGATCAAGACTTGCATCAGGATCCCTGCTCAATAGACATTCTGCTTCTCCCTCTCCTGTTCCCCATGCTGTGTTCCCTCTCTTGCTATCTTTCTCTCTGTCAAATAAATAAAATACAATCTTTTTTTAAAAAAGAAAAAAACAGTACTATCTTCAATAAACAAGATATTTGTTAAAAACAAACAAACAAACAAACAAACCAACCCTATGATCCTGCAATTGCACTACTGGGTATTTGCTCCAAATATAGATATAGTGAAAAGAAGAACCATATGCACCCCAGTGTTCATAGCAACAATGCACAATAGCCATATTGTGGAAAGAGCCAAGATGCCCTTTGATAGATTAATGGATAAAGAAGATGTGGTCCATATGTACAGCAGAATGTTACTCAGCCATCAGAAAGGATGAATACCCAACTTTTGCATCAACATGGATGGGATGGAAGGAGGTTATGTTAAGTGGAATAAATCAGACAGAGAAAGTCAATTATCATATGGCTTCACTTACTTGTGGAACATAAGGAATAGCATGGAAGATATTAGGAGAAGGAAGAGAAAAATGAAGGGGGGGAATCAGAGGAGAAGATGAACTATGAGAGACTATGGACTCTAGGAAAAAAACTGAGGGTTTTGGGAGTGGGGTTGGGGGATGGGTTAGCCTGGTGATGGGAATAAAGGAGGGCATGTATTGCTTGTATTGCATGGAGTACTGAGTGTAATACACAAACAACGAATCATGGAACACTACATCAAAAATTAATGATGGACTATATGGTGAATAACATAACATAATTTAAAAATAAAAAATGTGTCTTAAAAATAAATAAAAAATAAAAAATTAACAATTTTACTCAGTATCTTAATTCATTTTTTTCTTGTAATTTTTTTGAAGTGAAAATAAAGGAAGATAAGTTTATTTGATATACTGTCTTTTAGATTCTTTAAGGATAAGAGGAAAAGAGTATGAACAATATTGGGATGATAATAAATGTTTTTTCAATTCAAATTTCCAAAAATAATTTTTTTGGTGGGTAGGGGCAGAGGGAGAGAAAGACAGAATCTTAAACACACTCCATGTGGGGCTCTGATTTCACAACCCTGCGATCATGACATGAGCAGAAATCAGGAGTCAGTCTCTGAAACAAATGAGTCACACAGGTGCCCCTAGATTTTCCAAATTTAGGTAATATCAATTGTTTCCCTACTGTGAAAAATGAAGATATTGGTACACTTACACTTTCTCCCTCCTCTTACTCATTTTTCCTGGATATTGTTTGTTAGGCATTTTTAAAAAAGTATTTCTATTGTTTTCTGTATTCAAAATTCTCTCAGATTTTTGAAATTTTCTCCACCAGTTATTATAATGCATGTATGAGTTTCCTATATTTCATCTTTAAGAATGACTTTCATGGATGCTACTTCTGGGAAAATTTTGGTAGTCCTAAAATACAGTAGCTAAATTTAAAACTTCATCGGTAATCTTTACTGTTCTTGCTGTTCAAAGGTGCTTTTCTTCTGAGCAAATAACAAATTCCAAGTATGAGTAATAAGAATTATTAACAGAATTGTATATATTTCAATACTTGAAAAAAAGATCTTTTTAGCATGCAGAATGTCATATTAATCATACTAATAATTAATGATTAATCATACTAATCATACTAATATCAATCATACTAATGATTTTTTGCCCTGTCCTCTTAGGACTTAGGACTTTCCTCCATTGTGAGGAAATTAAATACAATTTTTAAATCATATTTTCTATCTTATTCTGAATTATGTATAAATTCAGAGTATTTAAAGAGAGCCAAATACCTCCATTTTATTTAATTTTTTAAAAATATTTTATTTATTCATTTGACAGACAGAAATCACAAGTAGGCAGAGAGGCAGGCAGAGAGAGAGAGGAGGAAGCAGGCTCCCTGCCAAGCAGAGAGCCTGATGCGGGGCTCAATCCCAGGACCCTGGGATCATGACCCAAGCCAAAGGCAAAGGCTTTAACCCACTGAGCTGCCCAGGCACCCCCAATACCTCCATTTTAATGTCATACTTTATTCTTAACAGAAATGTGTACAAAACAGAGAAATACCTTCATCAGTCATTAAAGGAGGGATCTGTTGGATGGATAAAGATGTGGTCATCAAAAAATGAAATCTTGCCATTTGCCATGACATGGATGGAACTAGAGGGTATTATGCTAAGCGAAATAAGTAAATCAGAGAAAGACAGTTATCATATGATCTCTCTGATATGAGGAATTTGAAGGGCAGTTTGGGGAGGTGTGGAGGGAAGGGAGTGGAAAAAATGAAACAAGATGGGAATGGGGAGAGAGACAAACCATAAGAGACTCTTAATCTCAGGAAACAAACTGAGGGTTGCTGGGGGGTGGGGGGATAGGGATAGGGTGGCTGGGTTATGGACATTGGGGAGGGTATGTGCTATGGTGAGTGCCGTGAATTGTAGAAGACTGAGGATTCACAGACCTGTACCCCTGAAGCAAACAGTATATGTTAATTTAAAAAAAGGAGGCATCTGTATGACCAATATTTCAAATGATCTCTTTGTTTGGAGAGGGCCGTACAGCCTTGGGCAATGCACCATGTTAAGGTTTAGGTAATGGGTAATTTCTTTTGTTTAAGTGGAAGAAGGGCTTACTTTAAGTGCAGCATGTGTTCTTAGAAAATTTTTAGGAAAGAATACATGTAGAAGTTGAGGATTTGGGAAATTGATTTCCTTAAGAAGATCCATATGTCTGTACTCATCTAAGTGAATGAAACCACCTTCAGGGCAGGGAGACACTCAACAATGATGGGAACTCTCATTAACTGACCTCCATATGCCCAGTCCAAAATGAGATTGTAACTATTCAGATCTGGCTGACTGTTGAGAGGAAATGTTGGCCCAGGGTTGCTGGACATTTGGCTTGAGAAAAGACAGAAATCAAGGAACTTTTTTTTTTTTTTGGTTGTCATCTCCCAATTTCTAAACATTGTTAACTACTTCATAATTTTTTAAAAGAATTTATTTATTTTGACAGAGAGTGAGAGAATGAGAGAGAGCACAAGTGTGGGGAGCAGAGAGGGAGAGGGGGAAGCAGGCTCCCTGCTGAGCAGGGAGTCTGATGCGGGACTCGATCCCAGGATCCTGAGATCATGACCTGAGCCAAAGGCAGAGGCTTAACCCACTGAGACACCCAGGTGCCCCAACTAATTCATATTTTAAATAATGTGAAAATGTGAACCAGTGGTTGATGTGCTGGCCAAATGCAGCACACAAGTAGACTTGCTAGTCAATTTTGAACTTCTGATTTCTGTATGTGACCAGTGACCTGACCTAAATTTAATACCATCTAAAGAAAATACCAATGAAGTTTGAACTTTCACTAAAGTCTTCCCCCCCATTTTTACTTTCTACAAAGTTATTCTATTTGGTAACTCAAGCCAGAAATGTAGCATGTCACCATAGACACCTTTGTCTCGTTCATTCACTGTATAACATCTAAACCCAAATCTTTTCAGAAATATTTTCTACATCAGACCTTCTTTTGCACTCCAGGTAACCTCTGTCATCTTTTATCTGAATTATTATACTAGTTTCCAAATTGGTCCTCACACTTCCAGTCTTACTCCTCTGCCACAAAAAAAATATTTCCAAAATGAATATATGATCTTGTGATTTTGATGATGCTTCATTGCTAATAGATGAAGACAGATGCTCTTAGCTAGGCCTATAATGGTCATTGTGATCCAGCCTCTGCCTATCCTTCTGGCATGTACAACCTGTGTTTTAGCTATGTGGAATTATTTTCAGATCACCTGAGCTGAGCATGGTCTTCTTACTTTAAGACCTTACACATAGTTCATATTTGTATATGCCCAGAGTAGTCTTCCCAAGCAATCTCAGATGACTCCTGGCCATTTCTGGAGACACACTTCAAAATTCCCCTATTAAGATTCTTTGAACCCCTTTTCTTCACATTTTTAAAAAAATTATTTTATTTCTTCAGTGTTCCAAGATTCATTGTTTATGAACCACACCCAGTGCTCCATGCAATACATGCCCTCCTTAATACCCACCACCAGGCTCACCTAAACCCCCACCCTCATCCCCTCCAAAATCCCGTTTGTTTCTCAGAGTCCACACTTTTAATCAGTCAGCTAATCACTTCACTGCAAACACAGTTCTCTTGGTCATGTGTATTCATATCTATTACTTTCTCATATGTTAGTCTCCCTGACGAACATGTAAACTCCTAAAGGACAGGGACAGTGTCTTCTCATATTTGTAATTTTAGTACCAAGTATAGTGTCTATCAATTAAGGAGTTAATAAATTCCTTCCAGTGGATGAATGAGTGAACGAAGGAACTTGATGTTGCACTGATAACACCCACATTATCTGGATCATCTGTATTCTGTTGCCAAACTAATCAGAGAGGAATTGCTGATTGGCCCATCCCACATTCTCAGATTACTTGTTGAAGGAGAGCTATAGAAATGTGAGTATTTTGTCACACATAGGTGGAGCTCAACCATTTATTCCCACAGGCTTGGCTGACTGAGACTGACAAAACTCGTCAGGAAAGGTATTGGTGAAGTGAGGCAAGGATTTGAAAGAAAATAGCAATAGGGACTAGAGAGTAATGTTGCTGGAAAATAAAGCTTCTCAGTTATTCCCCTAAGACTCTAAATATTCAAATCTGGAGTTTATGTGGTGTGCTTTGAGAGGCAACATAACTCTCCTCCAGTCCCTGGAATTGCACCATTTGTAAACAATTACAGACTCTAATGCATTTTTTAGTGCTACTTGGAATAAACTAATTTGAATGATATGTGATTTGTTTATTGGTTGATTGGTTTTTAAGAAACCCAGCCAGAGGAGCAATTCAACAACATCAGAGCTGATAAAATTCATCTTGAGAATTTGAGGAAGAAGGGTTGAATGGTCTTATTAAATCCTCTTGACAAAAGGGAAAGATACTGCTAAGTGAAGTATTGAGAAGATGTTAATATTTTAAAAATCCAAAAATCTATTATCTATCTATCCTCTATCTATCATTTATCTATCATCTATCTATCATCTATCTATCTCTTCTATCAATCATCTATCATCTATCTTTGATCTATCATCTGTCTATAGTCTATCTATCATCTATCATCTAATATCATCTATCTGTAACTATCATCTATCATCTAGCTACCTACCTACTTATCTACCTATCATCTATCTATCGTCTATCTATCTATCATCTATCATGTACTATCATCTATCTATATCTATCATCTATCTACCTACCTACCTACCTGTTTATTTAAAAGAAGAGACATGAATTGACTTATACAGGAAAGAAGGTAAAGGAAACTAGCACTGATGTGTGCTTTTTGGGTGTCCGAGTTCTGTGCTGTGTAGCCTGAGGGGTTTTGTGTGTGTGTGTGGGGGGTGTCTGACTTTGAATATTGCCTTGCTGCTTACCATCTATGTGGATTTGGGTAATTTTTTTTTTTAAACTTCTGTGACCCTCAATTTTGTCTGTAAAGTATGGATAATGTCTTATGTGCAAGGTTCTTGTAGGGAAAGTGTCTGAAACACAGCAAGTAGGCATTCAATAAATTGTAGTTTTCTTCTTTTAATCCACAGTGGAATAAATAACACAAATATTGTATGTTGTAGTAAGTCAAGTAATAACAATAGGCTAGAACTCAGGTTTAATTTTCATTTCTAGTCCTAGAGGAATCTTGAAGTAATGACTTTAAGCTGGCAGTAATTTGTCTACACTGGTGTTTGAATTCTTGGGCTCCATAGATCCTGTTTTTTTCTTTTCTTTTCTTTTCTTTTTTAGCCCAAGCAGATCATCTTATTTGCATATTTCAGTCTCTATTGCCTCTTTTCTAAGAGCTGTACTATGGGAAATTTCTTCTTCTACCCTTCATGTCTGTGTTCTGATGAGGGAGTGATAACAAGTTAACCCTTAAAGCTTTAATTCTAAAGGAAGGTGATAAAGCCAGAGATGCATCTAAACCACTTGGAACCAGAGGGTGCCCCTCGACTTCATTCTCTTCCTAATTGCTTAACTTTATGACAGACAGGAGGACACAAAATTTTTGTCAGTGTACCTCATGAAGAAATGAGAAAATAAGCAATGAAAGGGACATTATATCTAAATAATCTTTTGAAAATGGACAAATTTTCCTTGCAGATTCCATACTTCCTTGTGCTAGATGGCTTTAAAATACAAAGAGAATACTTGTGAACTTCTATTGGTAACTCTATGTATCTATAAGCAGAGCTTCACTCACTTTCACTTACCATACTCCCCAAAGCTAAGGTAAGGTGTTGCTTAAAATAGGTTTCAGAGTTCAGATTAGTAGCCTTTTAATAATGCCAAATTGTTTATTCCCAGAGAAGGAGCTGCACTCTGCTTGATGGCTTGATTTATTTCCATTTGAATCCAGAGTTGCCTCATTTTTTATCCTTTTTCTTGCTCATTGACCCTGAAGCTTATATACTCACTTTTGATTGCATTAGAGTGCTCAGCACAGGTTGTACTCAGCTTATGGTATTATATTAGAAGGTTCTGTCTGATTATAAAAACTGCTATAACACAGGGCACTGGGATTTACATTCCAACTAAGAAACCAGTTCATGTAGTGTGTCTGGTATCAACTGACCTCCAATTTCCCACATCCAAAGGTTTCTTTATCTAGAAAGTTTGGAGGAAGAAGAATTTTGTCTTTGTTTCTTCTAATTTGGCCACTCAGAATTCCTCCTTGGTGCCATGTTCTCCGCACTAACAGTACAGCCATACTGTGAAGCATGCATTGACATCATTTGGTGTTCTTTGGCACAAAGATGCTTTATCTATAGAATACTGACACACAGAGGGTAGTAGAAGAAATCTTTAACTATATATAGCCTATGATCCTTCTTTTCCTAGTGTGATTGCATCAAAGAAATTCATTCAACTGTTCACAGTTTCTACATTGGCGGTGGCGGGGCGGGGGGTGGGGACCCAGTTTCTAAGCCCTTTGTAGACCACATCTGCTGTCTCACTTCTATCTTTTCTTTTGTCTAAAAGTAGAATATGTTGCTCTCTGAATTATTTTAGAATACTTTTGGTGTAACTTAAAGGAACAATTGCCTTAATATGGACTATAACAAATTATTGAAAGTCATTGCAATCTGGATTATAAAATTTTTGTATTACATTTAAGCTTCAAATGAATGTGGTCAAAGGATTATAAGAATCATTCATAAATACTTTATTTATACATATATTACATATATATATATATATGTATACACACATACATAAACACATACAATAAAGGTGAAATAAATTAATTCCAGTGGACTGGTAAAATTTCAGACACTTCATTACTTACAGATGAAAGAATGTAGCATTACAAATGTATGGACAGATCCCCTGGCAGAGTGAAAAGAGGTTGGAAAATCAGAAACTGATACTCTTGTCACAGGAGCACTTCTAAATAGCTGCATGATATGGAGAAGTTAATCTCTTTGAGTGTCATATACTTTAACTACAATAGAAATTGTTCAGATGAAATTAAGTGTGATTAAAATTTTTTTCTTCATTTTTTTGTTTCAAGTTTTTATTTAAGTTCTTCTTAGTAGCAGTGTAATATTAGTTTTAAGGGTAGAATTCACTTACATAAAATCATCACTTACATATAATTGCCCAGTTCTTATGACAAGTGCCCTACTTAATACCATCACTCATTTAATCCATCTCCCACTTACCTCCTGTCCATTAATCTTCAGTTTGTTCTATATATTTAAGAGACTCTTATGGTTTGTATCCCTTTCTTGTTTTTCCTTTCCCTATGTTCATCTTTTTTGCTTCTTAAATCCACATATGAGTGAAATCATATGGTATTTTTCTTTTTCTGACTGACTTATTTCTCTTAGCATAATATCCTCTAGTTCCATCCAGGTCATTGCAAATGGCAAGATTTCATTCATTCTTTTTGATGGCTGAGTTATATTCCATTGTATGGAATTGTGTGTGTGTGTGTGTGTATACATATATATACACACATATACATATACATATACATATACATACATACATACTTGTGGTATATATATATATATATATATACCACAATTTCTTTATCCATTCCTGAGTTGATGCACATTTGGGCTCTTTCCATAATTTGGCTATTGTTGATAATGTTGCTATAAACATTCAGGTGCATGTTCCCCTTCAAAACAGTAATTTTGAATCCTTTCAGTAAATGCCTGGTGGTACAATGCTGGGTCATAGGGTAGTTCTATTTTTAACTTTTTGAGGAATCTCCACACTGCTTTGTAGAGTGGCTGCACCAGTTTGCATTCCCACCAACAGTCCAAGAGTGTTTCCCTTTCTCTGCAAGCTCACCAACATCATTCTTTCTTCTGTTGTCATTTTAAGCCATTCTGACAGGTGGGATGTAATATCTCATCATGGTTTTCATTTGTATTTACCTAATGATAAGTGATGTTGACCATCTCTTCAGATGTCTGTTGGCCATCTGTATGCATTCTTTGAAATAATGTCTATTTATGTCATTTGCCCATTTCTTCCCTGGATTTCTTATTTTTTTTTGTGTTAAGTTTGATAAGTTCTTTCTAGATTTTAGATACTAGCCCTTTATCTGAAATGTCATTTGCAAATATCTTCTTCCATTCAATAGGTTGCCTTTTAGTTTTGTTGATTTTTTTCCTTCTCCTTGCAGAAGGTTTTTATCTCGACAAAGCCCCAGTAGTTCATTTTTGTCTTTGTTTCCCTTGCCTTTGGAGATGTGTCTAGCAAGAATTTGCTGCAGGCACCACTCTGGAAAACAGCATGGAGGTTCCTCAAAAAGCTGAAAATAGAGCTGCCCTATGTCCTAGCGATTGCACTACTGGGTATATACCCTAAAGATACAAACATGGTGCTCTGAAGGGGAACATGCACCTGAATGTTTATAGCAGCAACATCCACAATAGCTAAACTATGGAAAGAAACTAGATGTCCACCAACAGATGAATGGATAAAGAAGATGTGGTATATATATATAATGGAATACTATGCAGCCATCAAAAGAAATGAAATCTTGCCTTTTGTGATAATGTGGATGGAACTAGAGGGTATAATGTTTAGCGAAATAAGTCAATCGGAGAAAGACAACTATCATATAATCTCCCTGATATGAGGAAGTGGAGATGCAACGTGGGAGTTTGGGGGGTAGGAAAAGAAAAAATGAAAGAAGATGGGATCGGGAGGGAGACAAACCATAAAAGACTCAACCTCACAAAACATGCTGAGGGTTGCTGGGGGGAGAGGGGTCGGGAGAGGGTGATGCGGTTATGGACATTGGGGAGGGTATGTGCTATAGTGAGTGCTGTGAAATGTGTAAACCTGGTGATTCACAGACCTGTACCCCTGGGGATAAAAACACATTATATGTTTATAAAAAATTTAAAAAAATTAATAAAAAAGGAAAAAATTTAAAAAAAGAAGTAAAGTTAAATCCCATGTAATAGTATGAAAGTATAGAAGAAATAAAATTATAGTTTATTTTAGAGAGAGAAAATGAAGAATTTGCTGCAGCCAAGGTTGAAGAGGTTCCTGCCTATGTTCTCCTCTAAGGTTTTGATGGACTTCTTTTGCACAGTTTGGTCTTTCATCCATCATTAGTTTATTTTTGTGTGTTGTAAGGAAATGGTCCAGTTTCATTCTTCTGCAGGTGGCTGTCTAATTTTCCCAGCACCATTTGTTGAGAAGACTGTCTTTTTTCCATTGGATGTTCTTTCCTGTTTTGCCAAAGAGTAGTTGACCATAGAGTTGAGGGTCCATTTCTCAATTTTCTATTCTGTTTCGTTGATCTATGAGTCTGTTTTTGTGCAAATACCATGATGTCTTGATGATGACAGTTTTGTAAAAGAGCTAAAAGTCTGGAATTGTGAAGCCTCTACCTTTGCTTTTCTTTTTCAAGATAGTTTTGGCTATTCCAGGTCTTTTGTGTTGTTGTACACATTTTAGGATTATTTGTTCCAGCAATGTGAAAAATGTCAGTAGTATTTTGATAGGGATTGTACTGAAGGTGTAGAGTGCTCTAGGTAACTTAGACATTTTTAAATTTTTATTTTATTTTTTCAGTGTTCCAAGGTTCATTGTTTATGCACCACACCCAGTGCCCCATGCAATATATGCCCTCCTTAATACCAACCACCAGGTTCACCTAACACCCACTCCACTCCCTCCAAAACCCTCAGTTTCAGTTTCTCAGAGTCCACAGTCTCTCATGGTTTGTCTCCCCCTCCAATTTCCCCCAACTCATTTCTCTCCTTCTCCCAATGTCCTCTGTGTTATTCCTTATGCTCCACAAGTAAGTAAAACCATATGATAATTGACTCTCTCTGCTTGACTTATTTCACTCAGCATAATTTCTTTCAGTCCCATCCATGTTGATACAAAAGTTGGGTATTCATCCTTTCTGATTGAGGCAAAATATTCCATTGTATATATGGACCATATCTTCTTTGTCCATTGAAGGGCATCTTGGTTCTTTCCACAGTTGGGCGACTGTGGCCTTTGCTGCTATGAACATTGGGGTACAGGTGGCCTTTCTTTTCACTACATCTGTATCTTGGGGGTAAATACCCAAAAATGCAATTGCAGGGTCATAAGGTAGCTCTAGTTTTAATTTCTTAAGGAATCTCCACACTGTTTGCCAAAGTGGCTGCACCAACTTGCATTCCCACCAACAGTGTAAGAGGGTTCCTCTTTCTCCACATCCTCTCCAACACTTATTTTTTCCTGTCTCATTAATTTTGGCCATTCTAACTGGTGGGAGGTGGTATCTCAAATAGAACAAATTAATAAGAGAAGAGAGAAGAACCACATGGTCCTCTCAATTGATGCAGAAAAAGCATTTGACAAAATCCAGCATCCATTCCTGATTAAAACGCTTCAAAGTATAGGGATAGAGGGAATATTCCTGAGCTTCATAAAATCTATCTATGAAAGACCCACAGCAAATATCATCCTCTGGGAAAAAGCTTGCAGCCTTCCCGTTGAGATCAGGAACACGATAAGGATGCCCACTCTCACCACTCTTGTTCAACATAGTATTAGAAGTCCTAGCAACAGCAATCAGAAAACAAAGAGAAACAAAAGGTATCCAAATTGGCAATGAAGAAGTCAAACTCTCTCTCTTTGCAGATGACATGATTCTTTATATGGAAAACCCAAAAGACTCCACCCCCAAACTACTAGAACTCATACAGCAATTCAGCAACGTGACAGGATACAAAGTCAATGTACAGAAATCAGTGGCTTTCTTATACACTAACAATGAAAATACAGAAAGGGAAATTAGAGAATCGATTCCATTTACTATAGCACCAAGAACCATCAATATGTGGGAATAAACCTAACCAAAGAGGTAAAGGATCTTTACTCAAGGAACTACAGAACACTCATGAAAGAAATTGAAGAAGACACAAAAAGATGGAAGACCATTCCATGCTATTGGATTGGAAGAATAAACATTGTTAAAATGTCTGTACTGCCTAGAGCAATCTATACTTTTAATGCCATTCCGATCAAAATTCCACCGGTATTTTTCAAAGAGCTGGAGCAAATAATCCTAAAATTTGTATGGAATCAGAAGAGACCCCAAATCGCTAAGGAAATGTTGAAAAACAAAAATAAAACTGGGGGCATCACGTTACCTGATCTCAATGTGGTTTTGATTTGAATCTCCCAGATAGCTAATGATGATGAACACTTTTTCATGTGTCTGATAGCCATTTGTATGTCTTCATTGGAGAAGTGACTGTTCATGTCTTCTGCCCATTTTTTGATGTGATAATATGTTTTGTGGGTGTTGAGTTTGAGGAGTTCTTTATAGATCTTGGATATCAGCCCTTTGTCTGTAGTGTCATTTGTGAATATCTTCTCCCATTCCATGGGTTGCATCTTTCTTTCATTGACTGTTTCCTTTTCTGTGCAGAAGGCTTTGATCTTGATGAAGTCCCAAAAGTTCATTTTTGCTTTGGTTTCCCTTGCCTTTGGAGACATGCCTTGAAAGAAGTTCCTCTTGCCGATGTTGAAGAGGCTACTGCTTGTGTTCTCCTCTAAGATTTTGATAGATTCCTGCTTCACATAGAGGTCTTTTATCAATTTTGAGTTTATCTTTGTGTATGGTGTAAAAAAATGATCAAACTCCATTCTTCTATATATAGCTGTCCAATTTCCCTAGCACCATTTATTGCAGAGAGTGTCTTTTTTCCACTGGGTATTTTTTCCTGCTTTGTTGAAGATTAGTTGGTCATGGAGTTGTGTGTCCATATATGGGCTCTCTATTCTGTTCCACTGGTCTATGTGTTTGTTTTTGTGCAAGTAGCGTGCTGTCTTGGTGATCACAGCTTTGTAGTAAAGCTTGAAATCAGGCCATGTGATGGCCCCTTTTTTGTTTTTCTTTTTCAACATTTCCTTAGCAATTCAGGGTCTCTTCTGGTTCCATACAAATTTCAGGATTGTTTGCTCCAGCTCTTTGAAAAATGCCAGTGGAATTTTGATTGGGATGTCATTGAAAGTATAGATTGCTCTGGGCAGCATAGACATTTTTAACAATGTTTATTCTTCTGATCCATGAGCATGGAATGCTCTTCCATCTTTTTGTGTCTTCTTCCATTTCTTTCATGAGTGTTCTGTAGTTCCTCTGGTACAGACCCTTTACCTCTTTGGTTAGGTTTATTCCCAGGTGTTTTATGGTTCTTGGTGCTATAGTAAATGGAATCAATTTTCTAATTTCCCTTTCTATATTTTCATTCTTAGTGTATAAGAAAGTAACTGATTTCTGTGCATTCATATTGTATCCTGCTACATTACTGAATTACTGTGAATATATTAATTGTAGAGGATCTTAACAGACCACTCTCAGTAACAGACAGATCTTCTAAGTAGAAAATCAATAAAGAAACAAGAGCTTTGAATGACACATTGGATCAGACGGACCTCATATATATATATGACCATATATATATATATATATATATATATATATATATATATATACAGAACATTCCATCCTAAAACAACAGAATACTCTTTCTTCTTGAGTACACATGGACTTTTTTCAGAACAGAATGTGACATACTGGGTCACATATCAGGGCTCAACTGAAACCAAAAGATTGAGATTATTCCCTGCATATTCTCAGATGACAATGCTTTGAAACTGGAACTCGACCACAAGAAAAAGTTTGGAAGTGGGGCGGCTTGGTGGCTCAGTTGGTTAAAGCCTCAGGCTTTGGCTCGGGTCATGGTCCCAGGTCCTGGGATCAAGCCCGGCATAGGGCTCTCTGTTCAGCAGGGAGCCTGCTTCCTCCTCCTCTCTGCCTGCTTCTCTGCCTACTTGTGATCTCTGTCTGTCAAATAAATAAATTTTAAAAATCTTTAAAAAAAGTTTGGAAGGAATTCAAGCACTTGGAAGCTAAAGACCAACCTGCTTAAGAATGTTTGGATCAACCAGGAAATCAAAGAAGAACTTAAACATTTCATGGAAACCAATGAGAATGAAGACACCTCAGTCCCAAACCCATGGGATATGGCAAAGGTGGTCCTAAAGCGGAAATGCATAGCCACCCAAGCCTCCCTCAAAAAAATTGAAAAATCCAGAATACACCAGCTCTCTTTACACCTTAAAGAACTGGAAAATCGACAACAAATTAAGCCAACCCCACGCACAAGCAGGGAAATAATCAAGATGAGAGCAGAGATCAAGGAGATAGAAAGTGGAGATACAGTAGAACACATCAACAAAACTAGAAGCTGGTTCTTAGAAAGAATCAATAAGATCGATAAACCACTGGCCAAACAAATCCAAAGAAAAGAGAGAGGACCCAAATTAATAAAATTATGAATGAAAAGGGAGAGATCACGACTAAAACCAAGGAAATAGAAACAATCATCAGAAATTATTATCAACAGTCATATGCCAATAAAGTTAAGCAACCTAGATGAAATGGATGCATTCCTGGAAACCTATAACCTTCCAAGACTGAAACAGGAAGAAATTGCCAACCTGAATAGATCAATATCTGGTAACGAGATCAAAGCAGTGATCAAAGACCTTGCAAAAAACAAGAGCCCAGGACCTGACGGATTCCCTGGGGAATTCTACCAAACATTCAAAGAAGAAATAATACCCATTCTCCTGAAGCTGTTTCAAAAGATAGAAACAGAAGGGAAACTTCCAGACTCTCTTTATGAAGCCAGCATTACCCTGATCCCCAAACCAGGTAAAGACCCCACCAAAAAGGAAATTTCAGACCAATATCCCTGATGAATATGGATGCCATAATCCAAGCTATTAGGATCCAACAGTACATTAAAAAAGATTATCCACCATGACCAGGTGGGATTTACCCTTGGGATGCAAGGGTGGTTCAACATTTGCAAATCAATCAATGTGATAGAGCAAATCAATAAGAGAAGAGAGAAAAACCACATGGTCCTCTCAACTGATGCAGAAAAAGCAGTTGACAAGATACAGCATCCGTTCCTGATTAAAATGATTCCAAGTATAGGGATAGAGGGAACACTCCTCAACTTCATAAAATCTATCAATGAAAAACGCACAGTGAATATCATTCTCAATGAGGAAAAGCTGACAGCCGTTCCTTTGAGATCAGGAACATAAGAAGGATGTACACCCTCGCCACTGTTGTTCAACATGGTACTTGAAATCCTGGCAACAGCCATCAGGCAACAAAAAGCAATAAAATGTATTCACACTGGCAACAAAGAAGTCAAGTCTCTCTCTTTACAGATGACATGAAACTTTATATGGAAAGCCCAAACGGCTTTACCCCCAAACTACTAGAACTCATACCACAATTCAGTCATGTGGCAGGATACAAAATCAATGTACAGAAATCAGTTGTTTTCTTATAAACTAACAGTAAAAAAACAGAAAGGAAAATTAGAGAATTGATTCCATTTACTATAGCACCAAGAGTCATAAAATACCTGGGAATAAACCTAACCAAAGGGATAAAGGATCTGCACTTGAAGAACTACAGAGCACTCATGAAAGAAATTGAAGAAGACAGAAAAAGACTATTCCATGCTCATGGATCGGAAGAATAAACATTGTTAAAATATCTATACTGCCTAGAGCCATCTATATTTTCAATGTCATTCCGATCAAAATTGCACCAGCATTTTTCAAAGAGCTGGAACAAACAATCCTAAAATTCGTATGGAACCAGAAGAGACCCTGAATTGCTAAGGAAATGTTGAAAAGGAAAAACAAAACTAGGGGCATCACGTCGTCTGATTTCAAGCTTTACTACAGAGCTCTGATCACCAAGAGAGCATGCTACTGACCCAAAAACAGACACACAGGCCAGTGGAACAGAGTAGAGAGCCCAGATATGGACCTACAACTCCGTGGCCAACTAATCTTCAACAAAGCAGGAAAAAATATCCAGTGGAAAAAAGACAGTCTCTTCAATAAATGGTGCTGAGAAAATTAGACAGCTATATATAGAAGAATGAAGTTTGATCATTTTCTTACACCATACACAAAGATAAACTCAAAATGGATAAAAGACCTCTACGTGAGGCAGGAATCTATCAAAATCCTAGAGGAGAACACAGGCAGTAACCTCTTCAACAAGGGCCAGAGGAACTTCTTTCAAGATATGTCTCCAAAGGCAAAGGAAACAAAAGTAAAAGTGAACTTTTGGGACTTCATCAAGATCAAAAGCTTCTGCACAGCAAAGGAAACAGTCAACAAAGCAAAGATGCAAC
>NW_022632023.1:0-19415 GCF_010015895.1 Lontra canadensis
TAGAACAACATCTATCTCATTCATAGATTAGAAGACTCTGCATTGTTGGAATATCAGATCAGTTTTATTCTGACTCACATGGGAGAAGACACTTTGGAGGCAAATTTACAAGTTAATTCTAAAATGTATATGGAAATCAAGGTACTTAGAATAGCAAGACGATCTTGAAGACTTAAATTAGAGAAATGTATTAAATTTCAAAGCTCATCATATAGCTATGATAATTAAAGCACTACATTAGGCTGTAAGAAAACACAGTGTAAATATATGAATACAAGAGAGTAAAGTAAAAAATGTCCCCATACACATTTACAATTTTTTAACTTTTTTTTTTCAATTATTTTTAAGTAATCTCTACATCCAACATGGGGCTCAAACCCACAACTCTGAGATCAAATGTTGCTTGCTCCACCTATTGAGCCACCCAGGCACCCATCAATTATTTGATTTTTAAAATAAGGTCACTGGTACACTTCACCAGAATAATGAAAGACTTTCCCTAAAAGTAACTGGAGTGAATGAACATCTACTTAAAAATAAGTTAATATTAAAACCCACTTTGCACCATATATTGGTGTTAATTGGAGATATGAAAGCAAAAATTTTTTTAAGATTTTATTTGTCAGAGAAAGAGAGAGAGAGTGAGAGAGCAAGCATAGGCAGGGAGAGAGGCAGGCAGTGGGAGAAGCATTCTTCCCGCTGAGCAGGGATCCCGATATGTGACTCAATCCCAGGACCCTGGGATCATGATCCGAGCTGAAGGTAGATGCCCAACAGACTGAGCCACCCAGGTGCCCCAAAATATTGTTATTAAGCACGGTGTCTCACATCAATAGCCAGTGTTCACAACAAGATGTTCTTAGCGTGTTAGGAAGAAATTTTTCAAATGAAAAAATTTAATCCTGGAGGGTTGGGGCAGAAATGAGGTCTAGGTAAAGGAAGCACCTGTATGGAAAGCTATAAGAGTGAATTGAAAAATGTGGGCATGGGGTTTGGTGTAGAAGGGGACTCTCCCTGAGACCTGGCTCCAGCCGCCCTAGTAAGGGGTCCTTGGGCCAGTCACAGGGAAATTGGGTCCTCTCTGTGCCTTAGTTTCTTCATCTGCAAACCAGGAAAAAGGGAAGCTTCCATTAACAGGTCGATTGTGATGACTAAAAGTCCTAATATATATGAAATCACCAGTCTCAAGAACTGTAAGGGACATCCCTGATCTCAGGGAGTTTCCAAACTGACTAAACCCCTGACTTTCATAAGTAGATTCCAGAGCCCACATAAGCCAGCTGAATCATAATTGCTAGAAACCAGATCTAAGAGGTTGCATTTGTACTAACTCTCCCAGGCTGTTCTGACATAATGATCAATTTATGAGTAGGAAACACTGAGTTGTATAACTTTCATCTAAAACAGCAAAGTAGGAATAGCAGAATGAGGATATTTTCAACCCAGTCTCTTTGACAGAGGAGAAAAGGTGAAGGACTCGCAAATGGAAGGAGACCTGTCCCATCTGACCCCATTTTAACTTCCTCCAGTTGACTGCAGAGACACAAACCTTTGGAGACGTATGCCTCAGGCACCTGACAGTCCACCTTGAAAACTGTCAGAGCCCGAATTTCTCTTTCAACGTTTCTTTGAAAGTAATGTTTTTGCTCATTGCTGGGACTGATTATCTTGGTTTCTTGCCTTACAAAAATGAATCCTCTCTGTCATATTGCTATTATTGGAAACTTCCAATTTTACAGATAATCTCGCCACCTAATAAGGAACCAGAAAGTTCCAACAAAATCCGAAGAAAACTGACAGAATGAGAGAAGATACTTGCAAATGTCTTATCAGATAAAGGGCTAGTATCCAAAAGCCATAAAGAACTTACCAAATTGAACACCCAAAGAACAAATAATCTAATCAAGAAATGGGCAGAAGACACAAACAGATATTTCTCTAAAGAAGATATCCAGATGGCCAACGGACACATGAAATGATGCTCAACATCACTCGGCATCAGGAAAATACAAACCAAATCCTCAATGAGATACCATCTCTCACCAGCATTAAAGGTTAAAATTAACAAATCAGGAAATGACAGGTGTTGGCAAGGATGTGGAGAAAGAGGAACCCTCTTACACTGTTAGTGGGAATGCAAGCTGGTGCTGTACTCTGGAAAACAATATGGAACAAAAGTCAAAAATAGGGCTACCAAATGACCCAGCAATTGCACTTCTGGGTATTTACCCGAAAGATGCAAATGTAGTGATCCAAAGGGATACTTGCACACCAATGTTTGTAGATGCAACTTCCAAAACAGGCAAACTACGGAAAGAGCCCAGATGTCCATCGACAGATGAATGGATAAAGAAGACATGATATTATATATATATTCATCACTTCATCATATATATGTGATGGAATATTGCACAGCCATTAAAAATGGAAACATGCCATTTGCAATAATGCAGATGCTAAGAGATATAAGTCAGTCAGAGAATGATCATTACCATATGATCTCACTGATATGTGGAATTTAATAAACAAAACAGAGGATCATAAGGGAAGAGAGGAAAAAAATAATGAAAATGATTCCAGAGAGGGAAACAAGCCATAAGAGACTCTTTGTCATAAGAAACCAACTGAGGGTTGCTGGACGGAAGTGGGTAGGGAATGGGGTAAGAGGGTGATAGACATCAGGGAGGCTATGTGTTGTAATGAGCACTGAGTATTATATAAGACTGATGAATCAGAGACCTGTACCCCTGAATCAAATAATACATTGTATGTTAACTCATTGAATTTAAATTAAAAAAAAAGAATTGAAAAATTAAATTGAAAAAAAGAAAGAGAGAACATTTGGATACTCAATGAAAAAAAAAATAGAAGAAGCCAGAAAGTTCAGGATAGTTCAGCCCAGTAGATCACAGTGGTGAGAGGTTGGACACCCCAATTAAAGAGAATTTACCCCTTTCTGTCATTTGAGGTCATGCCAACTTCTGTGAGGTAGGAAAGAAGTTAACAGTTCCAAAGGACAGATGGGTCATTCTTGCCTCCAGACCATCCCATGTCCTGACACCAAAAACCTTTTCAGGGAGCCTTTGGAAAAGCTCAGCCATCACTAGAAATAGTTTAGTAGAATGAGGAGGGGCTCTTCTAGCAAAGCTAGGTCACATCGAGGTGGATTAAATGGGATGAATGCCTGATAAAGACAAAATATGTTTCTCTTACTATTCCCAAAGAGAAAGCAATAACTTACTTGCACTTCTACTGTTTCTTCTAATCTTGTCAAATTTTAATATGGTGACATAAATGATTTTAATGTTTCTCCTCAGTTTTCATACTCTTTTTTTATGGATGATATGACCTCAAGTGATTATGATGAGAAAAATGCTATAACATACATACAGTGATTAGCAAAATGCTTAGCACAATATCCCTCACTGAACTATTATTGTTATGATAATTTTTTTTTTCTTTTTTGAGAGAGAGCAAGAATGAGCATACAGGTGGGAGTGGGGGGAGAAGAGTGAAGGGACAGAGGGAAAGGGAGAGAGAAAACCTAAAGCAGGATCCACACCTAGCACAGATGCCAAAGGGTCATGAGACTTGAGATCTTGAGATCTTGAGACTTGAGACCTTGAGATCCTGACTAGAGCCAAATTCAAGAGTTGGATGCTCAACTTACTAAGCCACACAGATGCCCCTCTTAAAGGAGCTTTTACTAGTGCCACAAAACACTCATACCTGTGTGACTTCAAGTAAGTCATGTAACTTCTGTGAGCCTTCATTTTCATCACTTTTCAGGGAAAGAGATTTGACAGATTTTCCTTCCAGAGAAAGTCAGGTACTACCAACACGAGAAAATAGGCTTCTTTAAAGCTATTTCTTCCTGGCCTCCAGAGACTCATCTAGTAAGAAGACGCTATGGCCAAGGTGTTCTCCTCTGGGATCTTGATGGCTTCCTATCTAAGGTTTAGGTCTTTCATCCATTTTGAATTTATTTTTGTATATGTGTTAGGAAGTGGTCCAGTTTCATTCTTTTGCATGTAGCTGTCCAGGTTTCCCAACAGCATTTATTGAAGAGACTCTTTTTTCCATTGGATAGTCTTTTCTGCTTGGCCAAAGATTAGCTGGCCAGGTAGTTGTGGGTCCATCCCTGGGGTCTCTATTCTGTTCCATTGATGTATGTGTTTGTTTTTGTGCCAGTATCCTACTGTCTTGATGACAGACGCTTTGTATTGTAGCTTTAAGTGTGGAATCTGAAGCCTCCAGCTTTGCATTTCTTTTTTAGGATTGCTTTGGCTGTTCAGGGTTTTTGTGGTTCCATCAAAATATTAAGATTGTTTGTTCTATTGAGCACTGGGTGTGGTGTATAGACAATGAATTCTGGAACACTGAAAAGAAAAAAAAAGAGATTGTTGTTCTAGGTCTGTGAAAAATGCTGGTGGTATTTTGATAGGGATTGCATTAAACGTGTAGATTGTTTTGGGTCCTATAGACGTTTTCACAATAGTTGTTTTTCCAGTCCATGAGCGTGGGATGTTTTTCCATTTCTTTTTGTCCTGCTCAGTTTCTTTCATAAGTGTTCTGTAGTCTTCAGAGTAGAGATGTTTTACTTCTTTGATTAATTATATTCTAGGTGTCTTATGGCCTTTGGTACAATTGTACATGGGATCCATTCCTCCATTTCTCTTTCTGCTGCTTCATTATTGGTGTATAGAAATGCAGCCGATTTCTGTACATTGACTTTACATCCTGCAACATTACTGAATTCATGTATCCATTGTAGCAATGATGTGGGTGGAGCTAGAGTGTATGATGCTGAGAGAAATAAGTCATTCAGAGAAAGACAAATACCATAGGATTTCACTCACATAAGGAATTAAAGAAACAAAACAGATGAGCATGGGGAGGAAGAAAAGAGAAAGGCCAGCCATATACCAGACTCTTAACTCTAGAGAATAAACTGATGGTTACTGGAGGGGAGGTAGGCAAGGGTTTGGATAAATGGATGGTGGGCATCAAGGAGGGCACTTGTTGGGATGAGCACTGGGTCTTCTGTGGAAGTGTTGAATCACTAAATTCTATTCCTGAAGCTAATATTATACTCTATTTTAACTAACTGGTTTTAAGTAAAACTTGAAATGAGAAAACAAAAATCCTTGCTGAATCTCACAGAATAATGTTATTATGCAGTGTGCATGGAGACTGGCATGGGGTAGGGTGAAGATAAGCTTTCAGAAGTGGTTGCTCTGGTCCTCTGTCCTCTACTTCTTTTTTTGTTTTTTTTTCTGTGTAACAGTATTCATTGTTTTTTGCACCACACCCAGTGCTCCATGCAATCTGTGCCCTCTCCAATACTCACTACCTGGTTACCCCAACCTCCCACCCCCTGCCCCTTCAAAAACCTCAGACTGTCCTCTACTTTGAATTCTCAGTGACACCTGGACACACCCATGCACCTTCAACTCAGGCCTAAGTCCAGCCACTAAATTGAAGAGATTGATGCCTTCGATACACAACAAACAACCCTTTAGAATTTCGTAAAAAAAAAAAAAAGAGAGAGAGACAGTTTTACTTGAGCCCAGATTAGGACAGCTGTGTGGGATAGGCAGTTTTCACAAAGAAGAGAGTGTTCTAACAAAGGGACTTTTGGTGTCGGGTTATATCCCTTTTTGATATAAAATGTTGCAAATTGTTAAACAAAAGACATTGTAGAAAGACACTGCAGTTCCAGATGTTAAGCTTCTACTATATTCGGGGTTGAATGACTAAATATCATGGGAATCAGGGAAGTGTCTTCCTTTTTCTTCTCTTTTCCTGAATGCTCCTTTTGGGCTATTTTCTTTTATTAAGCAGATGTACGTTGTGTGCTCGGTGTAGAGAGAGAGCCTCTTCTTTGAGTTTCCATAGACTCCTTTTCACTTTTGGTAAATGTGAAAGCATTGCTTCTTTGGGGAGCCCAGGAGCAGTACCCACAAACACTAAAAGTTGACAGTTTCTTTTGTTGGCGCTACAGGAGCCTCTTAAGTCTGGCTCATCAGATCTAGGAGGGAATCCTGTGCTGAGAAAGTGAGGATATGCTTCAGGGCATCACTTTCCCCTGCCTGCCTATTTATCTATTCTCAGCCTCAGATTCTATGTCATTTAACACCACTTCACACATCCACAGTGGGTATCATCCATCACTGAGCCATGACCTTGAACTTCCTGTGTTTGGTTAGAGGAATACAACCTCAGATGAATGGCATGAGGTCAAGTCAAAGGAATCTATCAAGCAGTGCTCCATCTTTTAAAAATTGTTTTACTTCTTTGAAACTTGAACTTCAGTTATCTTACAGTGTTAACATGAGTTTCAGGGGTATAATGTGGTGATTGAACATTTCCTTACATTGCCCAGTGCTCATTCAGACAAGTGCACTTTGTAACCCCCATCACCTTCACCCATTCCGTGGCCTCCCTCCCCTCTGGCTACCACCACTTTGTTCAATATAGTTAAGAGTCTGTTTCTTGGTTTGTCTCTCTCCCTTTTCTTTTGTTTTGCTTATATATTTTGTTTCTTATGCTTCACATAAGAGTGAAATCATATGGTATTTATCTATCTCTAACTGACTTAATTCATTTAGTATAATAGGCTCTAGATCCATCTGTCTCATTTCAAATGGCAAGACGTTATTCTTTTCTATGGCTGAATAATATTCTGTGGTAGAAATATACCACATTGTCTTCACCAGTCATCCGTGGATGGACATCTGGGCTCTTTCCATAATTTGGTTATGAATGTCTTCCTGCTAATTAGTGTTTATGTATTTCTGGGAGTCAATATCCAGTAGTAGGATTATTGGATGGTAGGGTAGTTCTGTTTTTACCTTTTTGAGGAACCTCCATACCGTTTTCCACAATGGCTACACCAGTTTGTGTTCCCCCCCAATTTGGCAAGAGGGTTCCCTCTCCTCCACAGCATTGGCCAGACTTGTTTCTTATATTTTTGATTTTAGCCATTCTGACAGGTGTGAGTTGATATCTCAGTGGTTCTTCCTTTTTTGAAGTTTTTACCTACTTATTTGAGACAGAGAGCATAAGTGGGAAGGAGTCGGAGAAGGAGAAGCAAGCTCCCCACTGAGCAGGGAGTCTGATGGGGGACTCAATCCCAGTGATATGTAGTCCTTATGACATAATCAAAACAGCAAGGAAAGCATTGCATGCATTTTGGTGAAATTTTCTGATGACACCAAGACAACCCTTGACTATGGCAACATTGTGGATTCCCAGAAATCTTGTGTGTCCAAAGCCTACTTGTCTAAAGACTAACACATATTTTTTTCTAAACACTTTTCTTCCTGCAAACATCATAATGCAAAACCAGCAAACACGGATGGCATTTAGGCTGGATCTGAATCAAAGAGAGACCATGAGAATGCCAGAAGTCCTTGCGATTGCTTGGCCTACCAGCATCAGTCTGAAACTGTCCTTTTGGATGGGGTCTTTGCCTGGTTTGGGGATCAGAGTAATGCTGTCTTCATCGAAAGATTCTGAAAGTTTTCATCTTGTTTCTACTTTTTAAAACAGCTTCAGGAGAATAGGTATTATTTCCTCTTTGAAAGTTCAGTAGAATTCCCCAGGGAATCTATCCAGTCCTGGAGTCTGCTTTTTTGGGAGGTTTTTGATCACTGTTTCAATCTCATTCCTAGATGTCAGTCTATTCATGTTGTCAATTTCTTCCTGTTTCACTCTGGGAAGTTTAGAGATTTCCAGAAATACATCCATTTCTTCTAGGTTGCTGAATTCATTGGCATATAACTGTTGATAGTAATTTCAGATGATTATTTTCTATTTCCTTGGTGTTAGTTGTGATCTCTCCCCTTTCATTCATAATTTTATTAATTTGGGTCCTCTCTCTCTCTCTCTCTCTCTTTTTTGGATTAGTTTGACCCGTGGTTAATCAATCTTATGGATTCTTTCAAAGAACCAGCCTCACGTTTCCAAGATGTGTTCTCTTGTCTCTCGAGCTTCTAACACATTGATTTCTGCTCTAATCGTGATTATTTCCCTTCTCACGTGTGCAGTTGGCTTAAGTTGTTGTTGATTTTCCAGTTCCTTAAGGTGTCAAGAGAGCTGGTGTATTTGGGATTTTTCAGGTTTTGTGAGTGAGGCTCAGGTGGCTATGTATTTCCCCTAGGAGACTGCAGGTTCCAAGTTTGGGAAGGATTAAGAAAGGGGCTTCTAGAGACACCTGGGTGGCTCAGTTGGGTTAAAGCCCCTGGCTTCGTCTCAGGTCATGATCCGAGGGTCCTGGGATCGAGTCCCACATCAGGCTCTTTGCTTCACGAGGAGCTTGCTTCCCCCTCTCTCTGTCTCTGTCTGCCTCTCTTCCTACTTGTGATCTCCTTCTGTGATATAAATAAGTAAAGTCTTAAAAAAAGAAAGAAAGGGGCTGCCTGGGTGGCTCAGTGGGTTAAGCCTCTGCCTTCAGCTCAGGTCCTGATCTCGGGGTTCTGGGATCGAGTCCCGCATCGGGCTCTCTGCTGGGCAGGGAGTCTGCTTCCTCCTCTCTCTCTCTACTTGTGATCTCTCTCTCTGCCAAATAAATGAAATCTTTTTTTAAGAAAAGAAAGAAAATTTGCTTTCATATCTTTAACATATGCCAATTTCTTTAATTGATCTGTTGGCTTGTTTATAAGATGGCAATAGTGAGTATGAGACTGAAATACCACCTTATAAGCTGCCACTCTGGACTCTCCCTCCTGTCTAACTGCATCAGCTCAGTGGACACTGAGCTCAAAAGTCATGTCACGGAAATGACAGCGATGCGATATCATAGAATGGGAATCTTGTGTGGGCAACAAGATGACAGGCTTTTGAAGGAAATGTTTCTTTTGTCTCAGGGATCAGTCAGTATCAAGAGGTCACCACCCCACCCTATTGAACTGTATGCTGCTCCCATTACATTCCTCTGGAATCTGAGGCAAAGGCCAAGTTCCCAGTGTTCATGTTGCCTGTGGCTGCCAAGGCATCCAGGACTTGTTGGGCTCTATGGTTTCTCCTTTCAGTCCCCTCCCTCCCTCCCTCTTCCCAAGACTCCGTGGGATGCTGGTCCCTACACTTTCCCCCTGCTGAGCGGGACATTTGCATCACATCTCTTGTCCCCCTACAAACCCTCTTCCTCACACCTGGACTTACCACACACACCTTCTGGGTCTGTCTTTCTTCTCCGTTTGTTCTCTTACAATTTTGGCTCTGATTTCCCGCATAGACCCTTCGCATTATTCAATGAGTCTTTTGGTTGTTGTTCTTATTCCTACTTTACAGGTTTCATTTTCAAGAGCTAATTTTCTAGGAGGTGCTCCCAGTGAGGTCTCAGAAGCCACAGGAGGCCTAAATCCTTGGGGGGGGTGTTGTTGACATCATTTCCTGCCTGGTCGCTGCCTGGCCATTGGCCAGGAGGGTGGGATGGGCAGGGCAAGCTGTGTGTCTGGAGGGTGTGCAGAAGGGAGAAGGTAACAATCAATGGCCCAGACTAATGAGCATGTCTGGTTTTTGTTTTTTCTACAAATAGAAGTATTATAATATTATTGTTTATTTTTAATTGTGGTAAAATTCACATAACATAATATTTACCATTGCAACCATTTTCTCCAGATTTTTAAGGCATAATAAGCACATAAATTACATATATTTAATGTGAACAATCTGATGATTTAATATACATATGCTACAAATAAAATGATTACTGCAATCAAATTAATGAACACATCACCTCAAAATCACCTGAATTTTTTGGTAATATTTTATTTATTTATTTGAGAGAGAGACAGTGAGAGAGAGCATGAGCGAGAAGATCAGAGGGAGAAGCAGACTCTCGTGGAGCTGGGAGCCCGATGTGGGATTCAATCCTGGGACTCCAGGATCATGACCTGAGCTGAAGGCGGTCGCCCAACCAACTGAGCCACCCAGGCGCCCACCTGAATTTTTTTTTGATAAGCAAGCTTAAGATCTGTTCCCTTAGCAAGTTTCAAGGGCACTCTACAGTATTATAACTACAGTTGCCATGCTGTACATTAGATCCTCATAACCTATTCATCTGGTAACTGAATGTTCTTACCCTTTGACCAATATCTCCCCATATGCCCCACCTCCCAGCCACTGGTAACCATCATCCTACTATTTGTTTCTGTGAGTTTACTTCTTTATTTTTTTTAAAATTCCATGTATAGATGATAGCACACAGTATTTGTCTTTCTCCTTCTGGCTTTTTTCACTTAATATAATGTCCTCCAGTTTCATCCATGTTGATACAAATAGCAGAATTTCTTTCTTTTTCATGACCAAATAATATTCACATTTGCTTTATCATTAAAGTATAATGGATATACAATATTATATTAGTTTCAGGTGTACAACACATTAATTTGACAATTATACACACTACTCAGTATTACTCAATAAGTGTAATCACCATCTGTCAGTATACCCTGTTATTACAATACAATTGAGTATATTCCTTATGCTGGACTTTTCATGTCCATGACCCACATTTTCTTCACCCATGCAACACTTAAGTTGTTTCATTGTCTTGGCTACTGTCAACAATGCTGCAATGAACATGGGGTGCAGATATCTCTTTGAGATCCTGTTTTCATTCCCTTTGGATATACGCCCCAAAGTGGGATTGCTACATCACATGGTAGTTTTACTTTCATTCTTTTCGGAAAAAAAAAAAAATGGCTGTATCAATTTATGTTTCTACCACGTACAAGGGTTCTATTTTCCCCACAACCTTGACACATCTTCCTTATCCACTCGTCCGTTGAAGGGCATCTTGGTTCTTCCCACAGTTTGGTGACTGTGGACATTGCTGCTATGAACACTGGGGTACAGATGGCCCTTCTTTTCATTACATCTGTATCATTGGGGTAAATACCCAGTAGTGCAATTGCAGGGTCATAGGGAAGCTCCATTTTTAATTTCTTAAGGAATCTCCACACTGTTCTCCAAAGTGGCTGCACCGACTTGCATTCCCACCAACAGTGTAAGAGGGTTCCCCTTTCTCCACATCCTTTCCAACACACATGATTTATTGTCTTGTTAATTTTGGCCATTCTAACTGGTGTAAGGTGATATCTTAATATGGTTTTTATTTCAATCTCCCTGATGGCTAGTGATGATGACCATTTTTTCATGTGTCTTTAGCCATTTGTATGTCTTCATTGGAGAAGCGTCTGTTCACGTCTTTTGCCCATTTTTTGACATGATTATCTGTTTTGTCTGGTTCCATTTGAGAAGTTCTTTATAGATCCTGGATATCAGCCTGTTGTCTGTACTGTCATTTGCAAATATCTTCTCCCATTCTGTGGGTTGTCTCTTTGTTTTGTTGACTGTTTCCTTTGCTGTTCAGAACCTTCTGATCTTGATGTAGTCCCAAAACTTCATTTTCACTTTTGCTTCCTTTGCCTTTGAAGACATATCTTTATAGAATTTGCTGTGGCTGATATCAAAGAGGTTACTGCCCATGTTCTCCTCTAGGAATCTGAAGGATTCCTGCCTCACATTGATGTCTATTATCCATTTCGAGTTTATCTTTGTGTATGGTGTAACAGAATGGTCGAGTTTCATTCTTCTATATATAGCTGTCCAATTTTCCCAGCACCATTTATCGAAGAGACTGTCTTTTTTTTCCACTGCATATTTTTTCCTGCTTTGTCGAAGATTATCTGACCATAGAGTTGAGGGCCCATATCTGGGTTCTCTCCTCTGTTCCCGTGGTCTATGTGTCTGATTTATGCCAGACACATAGACCACTTAATGTCATGCTGTCTTGGTGATCACAGCTTTGTAGTAAAGCTTGAAATCAGATAACGTGATGCCCCCAGTTTTGTTTTTCTTTTTCAACATTTCCTTAGCAATTCAGGGTCTCTTCTGATTCCATACAAATTTTAGGATCGTTTGCTCCAGCTCTTTGAAAAATGTCAGTGGAATTTTGATCGGAATGGCACTGAAAGTATAGATTGCTCTAGGCAGTATAGACATTTTTACAATGTTTATTTTTCCTATCCATGAGCATGGAATGGTCTTCCATATTTTTGTGTCTTCTTCGATTCCTTTCATGAGTGTTCTGTAGTTCCTCAGGTACCAATCCTTTACCCCTTTCCTTAAGTTTATTCCCAGGTATCTTATGGTTCTTGGTGCTATAGTAGATGGAATCGATTCTCTAATTTCCCTTTCTGTATTTTCATTGTTAGCATGTAAGAAAGCAACTGATTTCTGTACATTGACTTTGTATCCTGCCACATTGCTGAATTGCTGTATGAGTTCTAGTAGTTTGGGGATGGAGTCTTTTGGGTTTTCCACATAAATTATCCATAAAGTATCATATCATCTGTGAAGAGAGAGAGTTTGACTTCTTCCTTGCCAATTTGAATACCTTTTATTTCTCTTTGTTGTCTGATTGCTGTTGCTAGGACTTCTAATACGATGTTGAACAAGAGTAGTGAGAGTGGGCATCCTTGTCGTGTTCCTGATCTTAATGAGAAGGCAGTCAGCTTTTTCCCTTTGAGGATGCTGTGGGGTTTTTCATAAATAGACCTTATGAAGTTGAGGAATATTCCCTCTATCTCTATACTTTGATGCATTTTAATCAGGACCAGATGCTGGATTTGGTCAAATGTTTTTTTTCTGCATCAATTGAGAGGACCATGTGGTTCTCTCTTCTTTATAGAAACAAAGACTTCACAGGTAACACAATGTCAATAAAAACTTATCTCTGAATTATCACTCTCAACGTGAATGACCTAAATGCGCCCAAAGAAAAACACAGGGTTGCAGATTGGATAAAACGACAGGACCCATCTATATATTTGCCTACAAGAGACCCATTTTGAACCAGAGGATACATCCAGACTGAAAGTGAAGCGATGGAGAAGCAGTTTTCATGCAAAGGAGGCTCAAAGGAAAACTGGGGTACTGATTCTCATACCAAATAAATTAGATTTTAACTAAAGATTGTAGTCAGAGATACAGAAGGACACTACATAATTCTTTTTTTTTAAATTTAATTTTTTATAAACATATATTTTTCCCCCCAGGGGTACAGGTCTGTGAATCGCCAGGTTTACACACTTCACCGCACTCATCATAGCACCTACCCTCCCCAATGTCCATAATAACCCCACCCCCCAAACCCCTCCCCCCAGCAACCCTCAGTTTGTTTTGTGAGATTAAGAGTCACTTATGGTTTATCTCCCTCCCAATCCCATCTTGCTTCATTTACTCTTCTCCTACTCCCTTAACCCCCCATGCTGCATCTCCTCTCCCTCATATCAGGGAGATCATATGATAGTTGTCTTTCTCTGATTGACTTATTTCGCTAAGCATGATACCCTCTAGTTCCATCCACATCATCGCAAATGGCAAGATTTCATTTCTTTTGATGGCTGCATATTATTCCATTGTGTATATATACCACATCTTCTTTATCCATTCGTCTGTTGATGGACATCTAGGTTCTTTCCATAGTTTGGCTATTGTAGACATTGCTGCTATAAACATTCGGGTGCACGTGCCCCTTCGGATCACTACATTTGTATCTTTAGGGTAAATACCCAGCAGTGCAATTGCTGGGTCATAGGGTAGTTCTATTTTCAACATTTTGAGGAACCTCCATGCTGTTTTCCAGAGTGGTTGCACCAGCTTGCATTCCCACCAACAGTGTAGGAGGGTTCCCCTCTCTCCGATTCCTCGCCAGCATCTGTCATTTCCTGACCTGTTAATTTTAGCCATTCTGACCGGTGTGAGGTGGTATCTCATTGTGGTTTTGATTTGTATTTCCCTGATGCCGAGTGATATGGAACACTTTTTCATGTGTCTGTTGGCCATCTGGATGTCTTCTTTGCAGAAATGTCTGTTCATGTCTTCTGCCCATTTCTTGATTGGATTATTTGTTCTTTGGGTGTTGAGTTTGCTAAGTTCTTTATAGATTCTGGACACTAGCCCTTTATCTGATATGTCGTTTGCAAATATCTTCTCCCATTCTGTCAGTTGTCTTTTGGTTTTGTGAACTGTTTCCTTTGCTGTGCAAAAGCTTTTGATCTTGATGAAATCCCAATAGTTCATTTTGCCCTTGCTTCCCTTGCCTTTGGCGATGTTCCTAGGAAGATGTTGCTGCGGCTGAGGTCGAAGAGGTTGCTGCCTGTGTTCTCCTCAAGGATTTGGATGGATTCCTTTCTCACACTGAGGTCCTTCATCCATTTTGAGTCTATTTTTGTGTGTGGTGTAAGGAAATGATCCAATTTCATTTTTCTGCATGTGGCTGTCCAATTTTCCCAACACCATTTATTGAAGAGGCTGTCTTTTTTCTATGGACATTCTTTCCTGCTTTGTCGAAGATTAGTTGACCATAGAGTTGAGGGTCTATTTCTGGGCTCTCTATTCTGTTCCATTGATCTATGTGTCTGTTTTTGTGCCAGTACCATGCTGTCTTGATGATGACAGCTTTGTAGTAGTGCTTCAAGTCTGGAATTGTGATGCCACCAACTTTGGCTTTCTTTTTCAATATTCCTTTGGCTATTCGAGGTCTTTTCTGGTTCCATATAAATTTTAGGATTATTTGTTCCATTTCTTTGAAAAAAATGGATGGTACTTTGATAGGAGTTGCATTAAATGTGTAGATTGCTTTAGGTAGCATAGACATTTTCACAATATTTATTCTTCCAATCCAGGAGCATGGAACATTTTTCCATTTCTTTGTGTCTTCCTCAATTTCTTTCATGAGTACATTATAGTTTTCTGTGTATAGATTCTTAGTCTCTTTGGTTAGGTTTATTCCTAGGTGTCTTATAGTTTTGGGTGCAATTATAAATGGGATTGACTCCTTAATTTCCCTTTCTTCTGTCTTGTTGTTGGTGTAGAGAAATGCAACTGATTTCTGTGCATTGATTTTATATCCTGACACTTTACTGAATTCCTGTACCAGTTCTAGCAGTTTTGGAGTGGAGTCTTTTGGGTTTTCCACATATAGTATCATATCATCTGTGAAGAGTGATAGTTTGACTTCTTCTTTGCCGATTTGGACACTACATAATTCTTAAAGGGACTATCCACCAAGAAGTTCTAAAAATTGTAAATATTTATGCCCCCAATATAGGAGCAGCCAATTACATTAGAAAACTGTTAACCGGAGTGGGGGGTGGGGAGGCTGGGTGGTTCAGTGGGTTAAGCCTCTGCCTTCAGCTCAGGTCATAATCTCAGGTTCCTGGGATTTAAACCCACAGTAGGTTCTCTGCTCAGCAGGGAGTCTGATTCCCCCTTTCTCTCTGCCTAAATCTTGGCCTACCTGTGATCTCTCTCTGTCAAATAAATATTTTAAAAAAGAAAGAAAGAAAACTGTTAAGAGAGTCATATTGATATAAATACATTAATAGAAGGAGATCTTAACACATCACCTTCAGTAATAGATCATCCAAGCAGAAAATGAATAAAGAAGCAAGAGGATTGAACAACACACTGGACCAGATGGACCTCATAGATATATACAGAACATTCCACCCTAAAACAACAGAATACTCATTCTTCTTGAGTGCACATGGAACCTTCTCTAGAATAGACCACATACTGGGTCCCAAATCAGGGCTCAAGTGATACCAAAAGATTAAGATTATTCCGTGCATATTCTCAGATCACAATGCTTTGAAACTGGAACTCGACCACAAGAAAAAGTTCAGAAGAAATTTACACACCTGCAAGCCACAGACCACCTTGCTTAAGAATGCTTGGATCAACCAGGAAATCAAAGAAGAACTTAAACTATTCAAGGAAGCAAATGAGAACAAAAACACTTCAGTCCAAAACCTATGGGGTACATAGCCATGCAAGTCTCCCTCAAAAAGGTTGAAAAATCCAGAAAACACAAGCAGTCTTTACACCTTAATGAACTGGAGAATCAACAATGAATTAAGCCAAGTACAGACACAAGAAGGGAAATAATCAGGATTAGAGCAGAGATCAATGAGATGAAAACTAGAGATAAAGTAGAATGCATCAATGAAACTAGAGGCTCGTTTTTTGAAAGAATTAATAAGATCAATAAACCATTGGCCATACTAATCCAAAAGAAAAGAGAGAAGGCCCAAATTAATAAAATTATGAATGAAAAGGAAGAGATCACAACTAAAACCAAGGAACTAGAAACAATCATCAGAAATTATTATCAGCAGTTATATGCCAATAAGTTTAGCAACCTAGATGAAATGGATGTATTCCTGGAAAACCGTAAACTTTCAAAATTGAACCAGGAAGAAACTGACAACCTGAATAGACCGATATCTAATAATGAGATTGAAGCAATGATCTAAATGCTCCCAAAAAACAAGAGCCCAGGACCTGACAGATTCCCTGGGGAATTCTACCAAACGTTCAAAGAAGAGATAATACCTATTGTCCTAAAGCTGTTTCAAAAAATTGAAGCAGAAGGCAAACTTCTGCTGATCCTCAAACCGGGCAAAGACCCCCCAAAAAGGAGAATTTCAGACCAATATCCCTGATTAATATGGATGCTAAGATTTTCAACGAGATCCTAGCAAATAGGATCCAACAGCACATTAAAAAGATTATTCACCATGACAAGGTGTGATTTATTCCTGGGTTGCAAGGATGATTCAACATTTGCAAATCAATCAATGGGATAGTACACACATATTTAGGTTCAGTCCTGGCATCAGAAAAAAATGATAGAAAAACCCTGTGAAGTGGGAAAGACATTACGTTATTAAATTATACTGAGTTGTGTAGTTGCAGACTCCATTAACCCCTCCTACCCACCAGCATAGCCCACAAAACTTTTCAGTAGAGTTTCCACGTGACCTCATATAGAGTCTAAGGATATAATAACTTGAACTCTTACTCAACTGTTCCACTATTCCCCCTATCCGCTACTGAATGTAAGGTATTTAGACTGCCCATTCCCATTTTCAGAGAGACTGCAGTGAGGGCAGAGAGTAATGTGGTCATACAGGGAATATTCTGTTCCTTGGTCTACTTCTCTACTTAGTGTGCCAACTTTTGTCAGCTGGTGGACTTCTGAGCACACACGGGAAACCCAACAATTACTAAAAGTATAGGGTCTCTGGGTTGATCTTGGGAAGTGTCAGCCAACATTTAGAATTCTCTCAGGCCTCAGAATGGCTCTTGACCTGCAAGGACCAAGATAATTCCCCTATCCTTTCCTGAGGGGAGACACTCCAGATTCCTGATGCAGCACCTTACCATTTCCAAGGCAACACACACACACACAGATGCACACACGCCCTCCACTATTTTCTTGTTGACAAAAATGTTTACAAGTCTGTGACATGCAGCTGACTTAGATTTAAGCAAGCGTGGGAGAAATATCTAGAGGGCAACAGTTGGAACAACAATGAGCTCCCCACCCAGAAGAGCTCTGAGGCCTCAGCCTGGGATGCTGGTGGCAGGGAGAGGCGTGCCTATGGAATGCTGTAAAGGAGCAAGAGGATGGTGGGTGGAGGGGATGTCGCCAACAAGGAGTGCAGGGGGAAAGAGAGAGGGAAGTTGGGAAGGTGAGAGGGTGAGATTGCTCTGGCATCCTGCTGGGGGCAGCTCCAGAGCCCTGAGCCCTCCTTGCAATGGCCTCCGTGGACACTGTGGTCCTTCAAGTTTGAGCATGTGTCCAAAGAGCAAGGACTCCTGTAGGCTTACTATCCCTGTGTGTGCTGATCCAAGGCTCTGGGGTGAGGTGAACTCCCATCTGTCGCTCCTCCTCACCGAGGGCAAAATCCAGGGGTGGCCACACACAGAAAGATAGAATTCTATCCTCGACTAGAATATCTTTCAAAATCTCAAGCATGTAAATAGCATGTGGAAGGAAGAAATAAAACTATAGTTGACCTTGTACAACACAGGTTAGAACAGCACGTGTACACTTCTGGGTGCCCTTGTTATAAACAAAGCATACTACTCTATGTGCTCTCTTCCTTATGATTATCCTAATACCATTTGTTTCTCTAGTTCACTTTATTATATGTATACAGCGTAGAATACAAATAACTTGCAAAAGAGGCATCAGTTGACTTCCAGTCCACAGCTACTATTAGTAGTTCAGTCTTGGGCAGTCAAACATTATACACAGACTTTTGAATTTGAGTGTCAGCACCCTTAACCCTGCATTCTTCAAGGGTCAACCTGCATCTCTATTTACAGAGGACATGCTCCTAAACATAGAAAAATCTCAAGTCATCCACACACAAGACTATTAGGGTTCATAAACTCATTCTGTAAGGTTGCAGGGACCATGTATACACACATCAGGTGTGCTTCCATACACTAGCAATGATCAATCAGAGGAGATTAAGAAAGCAATTCCATTGACAGTGGCACCCAAAACAGTAGAATATGTAGGCATCAGTTCATTCAAGGAGAAATAAGACCTGCTCACTGAATAGTAAAAAAACATTGCTGTAGGAGATTACACACCTAATGGGCAAGAAACTGTGCTCATGTATGGCCAATTTACTGTAGTTCCTAAGGCCATGCTACTCAAAGGGATCTACAGAGTCAACACGATTTTATCAGAATTTTTATTCTACTTTTTCTCATTGCTGTCAATCTCTTGCCATACATTCCTTTCAGACATTGTCACTTTCATCTCTTAGATGGGGTCTTGTTTATATTTTTCATTTATTTATTTCGCATTTTCAATTGATTGTAAACACACTAAAAGTTCTCATATCTTTTTCTGGTGGTTGTCCCATCTGCATCAGCTGTGGGTCCAGTTCAGATGACTGATCTGCCTCCTGATTACGGTCATGTCTCCTGCAAGAGCTCCAGGCACTGTTCCCTCTACTGCTTTCAAATGATTGCCCCCGAGTTGCAGACATAGCCATCCATGGAGGCACTGAGTAGGACCGCACTGCACGTCTCCCCAGCCCCCCTGTGCAGCTCTGGCTAGGTGACTTTCCGCAACACTGTCCTCCTGGGGACAGCATCCTGGAGTCTCACAGCTCAATGTCCTCAGCTCCAGGATGTCCATGGGACTCCTGCTCAGGTTCCCCTGCCCCATGGCCTCCCTTGGAAACTCTCTCAAGCCAGTTCCTTGAACAGATATAGGGCTCCGCTCACCTGTGTACTTTCCTGTCTAGGAAGGTTCTCTTCTTTCCCTGATGCCCAGAAACTTGGAAATCTGCATTTCATGCATCTTGTGTGTCTTTGCAGTTGCTTTGTTTTTTCAAGTAGGAGAGTATATCCAGTCTGTACAGACTTGTACAGTCTGAATACAGACTTGTACAGAATGCAAAGCCAGAGCCAGGGTACAACCTTGAAGTAAGAAAACCCTTACAAGTTTGTATTTACAAAACACTGAGCCAGACCAAAGGGCAGCTTTTGTTGTGTATTTTTTTTTCTTTTTGAGAGAAGCCTGTGCCCTT
>NW_022632024.1:0-19414 GCF_010015895.1 Lontra canadensis
GGGTTTGGAGTAAGCAGCTCCACGAGGAGAAGCCTGAGACTTACTGGTTGGTCGCAGATGTGTGGAGGGACCTCCGTACGCGCAGCCCTGCACACGGGGAAGCCACCAGCGCTGCCCTTCTCCAGTTCCTTGTGAAAGAGACCATCCTGCTCTTGGTCGTCAGGGCAGAACCCGGGACTGTCCCCGGTTGCTTTTCCATGACCCGTCCCCTTCCAGTCACCAGAGAAAGGGCATTTGGTCTCTGCTTTATCTCTTGCATTCCTCCCGACTCAGGCCTGCATCCCTTCCTGCCGGGATTCCAAGTCGAATTCTGCTTTCTGCCCTGACCTCATTCCACTCTCCCGGCTGCTGTCAGTCCCCTTCCCGGGCTGCAGGGGTGGAGGTGGTAACGTCCTGCTGACTTCTGCCTGTGGTTCCCCGAGCCCCAAGGAGAAAGCCTGAGCGCCCAAGTTGAATGTGTCTGTGGTCTGTCCCTTGCGGTCCCTCTCACTTCCCTGGTAGTGATTCCTTATGTCTGAGCTTTGTGCCCACGCGAATGCCTTCTGCTGCACTGGTCTTCCTTAGTTTCCTCTTTCAGGGTCTCCTGGGTGAGCCGTGTTCCCCCTGCCCCAGCCGCCTTGGGCTGGGTGTTGCCCTGCACCTGCCATAGTCATTCCCCTAAGCACAGTGGCTACTTGGAGGGGGCAGTTGGAATGTGCGTGTGCACGCAGGACGTGTGGTCACAGCCCAGCCCTGGAGAGCAGCGGCAGAAACATCTTGTGTGTATGTCCCCTCAGGTGCCTCCGTGGACATGGGGTCACCCAGCAGGTGTGAGGCCCCACTGGTCCTGGTGCTGGCTGGGGACCTGGGGCTGTCCTCTCCTGTGGGGGCAGAAAGGGAAGTGAGCAGCGAAGCAGTGCTCCTAAAGTTGGGGGTCGCTGGTGGTAGAAGAGACCAGACTTGGAGCTGAAGTCCCCTGTGCGTTCTCTCCCACACATGTCAGCATCAGAAATGAGAATGGGCAGAAGGTGTGATGTTAGAAAAGTTCTCTGTGAACTTTGCGGGAATACTGTCCACTTCCCTGTCCTCCCTTAAGCGCTGGTGAAGTGCTCAGATGTTGTGTCTCCCTGGGTTCCCTTGGTCGCAGGGGCCTGGCCCAGGAGTGGCGTTCAGGGTTCTGCTCTGCTCGGAGCCTGGGGGTTTGCCACATCTTACAGATGTCAAGCGCTTTCCCTGCCCCACAAACTAATAAGGTGACAACAGTAAAATCTTAGTCCTTTCCTTTAATAAGTTGCATTCTTTACATTCTGTTAAATCCTTTTTTTTTTTCTTTAAGATTTTATTAGAGTGAGTGAGCATGAGCAGTGGGGAGGGTCAGAGGGAGAAGCTGACTCCCTGCTGAGCAGGGAGCCCTACGCAGGGCTCAGTCCCAGGACCCTGCCATCATGACTTGAGCCAAAGGCAGGTGCTTAACCTCCTGAGCCACCCAGGCGCCCCTCTGTTGAACCCTTTGGAAAATGAAATGGTTTCTTCCATTCTAGAATTCTGGAGTCTCTGCGAGATAAGAAGACAGCTCAGTAGCACTCAGCAATCATGTTTTTAATTTCTAAGAATTTCTAAAATTTTGAAAATTGTTGCCTCTGCCGTGGCCTGTTGCAGGGAAGCTGGGCCTGCCTGTTTTATCAGTCCTCATCTCGACCCTGCCAGTGTTTTGTCCTCTGCCCCAAGGAGACCCGTCTCCTCTTGGATTCTCTCGTGTGAGAGAGTGCTAATTTGCATCATCTTCTGTTTGCCCCTCACTGATGATTTCTCCCACGTCCACTCACGTCAGTGGTTTTCACTGTATTTTTGTTCCCTGTTGGCATTTGTGCGGGTGCCTGGCCGTTTTTCTGTATGTGGTATTTCTGCTTATTGGTCCTACTGTCTGCCCAGATTCAATGACTTGAAGACAAATTGACCTTAGAGTGTTTGCAGTGGGAAAGGATCAGAAGACCATTTGCTTCGTTGTTTCATTGTAGGAGTGGGTAAACTGAGGCTTGGGGTGGTGATGTGGCTTATGTAATCTGACACAGTCCTCCTTCGATGAAGTCAGATCAGAAACCAAGGTTCCTGACCCTCTATGCTCCGCAGAGGTCCTCGTGTGGACTCTTCATGGTATCCTGTTCCATTATTGTTATCTTGGCAAGGAGCCTCAGAGCTGTTCGACCCTCACGTGTCCCTCTTTCCCTTCAAAGCAGATGTCAAATAGCCATTCACCAAGGCTTACCAATTTTTTCTCTGCTTTAAAAATTTCATTCAGTGATTTAATAAATTTTCCAGCAGTAAAATTCACTTGTGGAACATTTAGTTCTTGGAGTTTTAATGCGTGCACTGATCTACGTATCCTCCATGGCAAAGAGCCCGTGGAACAATCTGCCACTTCTTGGGTTCCCCGGGGCCTCCTTGTAGTCAGCCCCCACCCCAACTCCTGACAAGACGGATCTGTTCTCTGTCGCTTTAGCTGTGCCTTTTCCAGAATGTCACGGAAGTGGGATCGTGCAGATTACCCCCTTCTGAGACTCCCCTCTTTCTCTGCATGAGTCCCTTTGAGATGCATCCAAATCAGTAGTTTGTGCCTTTTTATTACTAAGGAGCATTCCAGTGTATGGGTGTACCACAGTTTTTTGTTTTTTTACCCTCCCCCCATTGCATTCCCACTTAAAAATATGTGAGAGTCCTGGCTGACGTGCGTCTTTGTCAGCATTTGATGTTGGCAGTTTTATAAAAATTTTGCCATTCTGGTAGGTAGGTGTGTGGTGGTATTGCTCTCTGATTTTTTTTTTTAATTTTATTTATTTTGTCAGAGAGAGAGTGAGCACAAGCAGGGGGAGCAGCAGAGGGAGAGGGAGAAACAGACTCCCCGCTGAGCAGGGAGCCCAATGTGGGACTCGATCCCAGAACCCTGGATCATGACCTGAGCCGAAGGCAGATGCTTAACAAACTGAATCGCCCACGTGTGATCTTAATTTGCAGTTCCCTGATGATCAGTGACGCTGAGTATCTTTTCATGGCTTATTTGCTTTTCTTTGCCCGTTATGTGTATCTGTGTGTCTTGTTATACTCTTGGTTATACCTGTTGTCATCATCACGCTTGTATTCCAGGCTGGTATTGTGCCTAGGTTTTTTATATCAACATGGTTGTCCACATGCTCCAGTAGATACTAGGGGTGAGGCACTGAGCGAGGAACTTTATGTACAGAATCTCAATTTATCCTCACAAAATCCTGGTGACGTAAGTATTGTTTTCTGTTACTGTGGAGAAGATACGTAGAGCCCTGTTCAGTGGATATTTGTTGCCTCCCATGTGCTTTAAGCCAAGCGTTAGGCCTGTGTCCTCGTTCTGTGACTCTGGACAAGTCATTTAATTTCTGAGTCTGTGTTTGTATCTTCTAAATAGGGATCTGTCTCATGATATTTTCTCTCAGGGTTAGTGAGTGAGGGTTTAAAGCAGAGTGGAGGAAGCCTGCTTAGCAGAAGGTCTGGCTCTTGGCATTTACTGAGAAAGCATTAGCATTAGTTTCTGTTCTAACACCTCCTAGCAGATGAGGCTGTTCCTGCCCTGTCCTGGCCACCTCCCTCTGGAAGACTTTCCCTTGGTGGGTCCCCTGCTCCACTCCAGATCAAATACGAGAGCTGACACAAGATTCAGCCTTTTCTTTTCATGAAGTGCGTTTCACTGTTTCCTCTGTGTGGCTTACTAATAGACTGCCTCAGTTGGCCCAGAGAGATGGAATTGCACTGCACCGGTTTTGCATGACAGACCTCCTGTACTCGACTTGCCCCTGCTCGGCATCCCCCACCCCACTTAGATGCAGAAGGGACCAGTGACCCTGGAGCTTGCTGGTGGCTAATCTGGATGCGCCTTTCCAAAATCCACATTTCATACTTTTCCTTTATATTTATCCAATGGCATAATTAATCAACCAGTTCATTTTTTAACTTAAAAAAAAGATTTTATTTATTTATTTGAGAAAGTGCAAGTGAGCACAAGCAGGGGGAACAGCAGAGGGAGAGGGAGAACCAGAGTCCCCACTGACCAGGGAGCCCAACACGGGACTTGATCCCAGGACGAGATCATGACCCAAGCCAAAGGCAGATGCTTAACCCACTGAGCCACCCTAATTTTTTAACTTCTTAATGGAATTATAAACATACAGATTTGGTCAACACCACATTATGCTTTAAATACCTAAGCTTAGGTCTGGCAGAGGGGTGCTGGGAGCAATAGCGTACGTGCTGTTGCTGGAATTTCTTTCATCTGTCACTTGCTAGTCCTGTAATCAGGCTTTTTCTTTATTGGGCCAGATCATTTGGGATGATTTCCAGGAAACTGGAAGTACTTCGAAGAGATGTTTCTATTTGAAAGGAGTGCCTAAGGTTTTCTGAAGTCAGTAATAGAAAAGCTGAATGAGCCAAGTGTTTACTTAGAGTCCGTTTCTGCTCCAGTGTTTCGGTGAAGAATGTCTAACCTTTACAAATATCATTAAGGGTGATCTGGTTGCCAAGGTTATTCTGTTTAGGGTAGGACAGGAAGAGGAGACTGTAATATTGGCAAAAACAAAAGGGTACGGCAGTGACCGTGTACAAATTGTCAAGTCATCTGTTATGGGTATGCGAGGCTTGGGAGCAAGGGTTGGGCTGCAGTGGGCTCCCTGTGCTCTCCTGTCTGCCCCCCCCCACCCCGGGGCACTTCACACATTGTCCTCCCCTGGGACACCTGTGCCACCCTGTGCGGGCTGCATTCCCCTCTTGTTGTCTGTAATCCCCTCATCAGCAGAGCTGGCCTTTGAAATACAGGAGCCCAGAGGACCGTGGAAGGCTCTGGATTCTGGCGTAGATGGCCTGGAGCCAGGTCCTCCGTCTGCCAGTCACCAGCTTCACGACTGCGCACGACTTAACTGCTTTCTGCACCTTGAGGTTCCTGTCTGTAAAATGGGTGTAATGATAGTGCCTACCTCACAGGGGTTAACGGTTGTAAAGAAAGAACTGTCAAGGGGGCACCTGGGTGGCTCAGTGGGTTGAGCCTCTGCCTTCAGCTCAGGTCATGATCTCAGGGTCCTGGGATCAAGTCCCACATCGGACTCTCTGCTGGGTGTGGAGCCTGCTTCCTCCTCTCTCTGCCTGCCTCTCTCTGTCAAATAAATAAATAAAATCTTAAAAAAAAAAAGAAAGAAAGAAAGAACAATCAAGAGGTGGGGTTGAAATAACTCAGTTCTGGTCGTCTGGTTCCAGTGTTTTCAGTGGCGGGAGGTGAGCCTCTGTGAGACTCATGGTAAGGGTTCCACTCTCCTTCCTGCCCACGTGGGAAGAATTTCTCATGTTTTGTATTGATGCCACTAGGAAAGCTTGATAGCATGTTTTTATCTAGAAATACAAATAATTATCAAATGGAATTAGTGAAACCAAGAGGGACATTTTTTTATATAAAGAAAGCCCAAGTATTTTTTTATGGAGTTACTGCACCTGAAGTTAGTTATGATAAGTGACAATCTCATCTTACAGGGGAAAAGATTAAAAACATAATCCGCTCTCTGATAAAAACACAACACGGCATAGTTTCATTGAAGTAATTAGACTCTGCTGCTTTAATCTTGAATTTGGCTGGGTCGCATGTGAGTTAATTTTTTTTTTTTAAAGATTTTATTTACTTATTTGACAGAGATCACAAGCAGGCAGAGAGGCAGGCAGAGAGAGAGAGGAGGAAGCAGGCTCCCCGCCGAGCAGAGAGCCCGATGCGGGGCTTGATCCCATGACCCCGAGATCATGACCCGAGCCGAAGGCAGTGGCTTAACCCACTGAGCCACCCAGGCGCCCCGCATGTGAGTTAATTTTTTCCCCCGGTTTGAGACGCACACAGTAAGGTGGGACCCTGTATGTGAGTCAACCAGGAGGAAAAACCATTTGGGAATTGAATGTTGGTCCAGCAATATAATTTGACTTCTACCCGCAGGCAGTGTGTGGTGCCGGCTGGGTCTGCATCGTTATTCCGGAGTCAGTGCTGACGTCCTGTGACTAATATGTTCCAGCTGTCTGGGTCACTACTTTGGAGTACTATTTATTTGCGGTAGTGATGCTGCAAACAGGAAAAGCTTTCCCTTTTGTTGGTTGAGAGCTTTGCTGGTAATTAGCAAAACAAGTATGCCTCTTATTTGGGAGAGACTGGAAAGGCTGCTGAAGAGTCCATTGTACACGACCCCAGTGAAAAACGATTTGGCGTTACTTAGAAGAGCTGAACATGTGCACTCCCGTGCTCTGCCCCCTCTCTTAGGTGAACACCCTGGAGAAATGCCGTGTGTGCCCCAGGGACAGGCGCTGGAATGTAAGTTGTTCATTATAGCAAAAACTGACAAGTCCCCAGGGGGTCCTCAGCGGAGTGGGGCGGTGAGCTGTGGCTCTGTTCACGCAGAGGGAACTGTATAGAAGGCGATGAATGTCAACCACAGTTGCACGAGTCACCAGGGGTGCGTCTCAGAATCCATGTCACAAGAGGCAAGTCTGAATTCACACACTCATGTTTCACTTTTCATTGGTTAAAACCCGGCAAAATGCAACCACATACTGAGAATAATACGCATGTGATGAAAACATACAGATGAGCAGAGGAATTAAATCACGTTGGGGCTAGTAGTTATCTGTGCGGGGGAGTGGATGGGAGGGCGTCAGGAAGGGGGCACACACGTCTTCCATAAAACCCCACAAGACCCCCCAAACCCAGCCCCTGGGGTATTAGGTGCATGGGATTGGTTTCCATTATTCTCTAGTCTGACATGTGGTCAGTGAATAACAAGGTTCCCCAAACATAGCGGTTTAAAACACTGATGAATATTGATTATCTCACAGGGTCTGTGTGTGGGTAAGACATTGGGAGACAGACCGAACTGGGAAGCTTATTTTGCTCATTTTTGCTTTGGTAACGGTGCAGGCATTCACTGACATGACGGTGGGGGGCATAGGTGCCGCACCTGTTCTCAGTGTGGGGCTGGAGGGAGGCCCATGGTGTGAGCTGTTGGGAGGGAGGGGGCCCTGGCTGGTGACAGCACCTGCCAGGGTGGGGGGCAGGCAGGCAGGGCAGAGAGGGATTTGGGAAGTATGGACCTCTGGACGCGAGGTGCAGATGGGACCACATGTGCCTAGATGTCTGTCTGCCCATGTCCCTAGATCGGGCAAAAATCTGGGCCCCGTGATTTTAAGGAGAATTCTCTGGACTAATGGCTATCTGCAGCATCCTGGGCTCCCCGTGATATTGAAGTCTCTGCCAGCTTCACTCGATCTCCTGAGAACCCCCCTAATGGGAAAGGAGAGCCCACCCCTCACTCCCTTCCCCTCCAAGTGAGGGTGTAGCTGGAAATGAGCTGGACAAGTAAGGATGGGAGTTGGAGCTTAAAAATTCATGCAGTGATGACATTCTCGCAATACACGTTTGTTTTAATATTAACAAGGTTTCAGTTGCTGATTCGTTTGCTCATCCTCGCCAAAATCTTGGAGTAAAATTGGTGTTTCCAGAGGAGCGTCATGTGTCTTCCCTTGGTTTTGGGTAGCTTTTGCCATAACTTCCTGGTGAGTGCTCCTGGGGTCCATGTGCTCCGGCGTGTGAGGCATCGAGACCTTCCTGTCTCCGTGTGGGTTGCAGCACCCTTGGGAACAGGTGCTCCCCAGTCCCCAGGGGAGGAAGCAGCCTGAAGCAGTTCTCTTGATGTTTCATCAAGCTGGCGAGTGGGGGAGGTGGGACTGAAAAATGATGGCACAGGGATCTTGACTCACTTTCATTAGGCTTTCATATGCGGTGCCTTCACACGTTGGACGCCGATCCCCGTACACCTTTGCGAGCAGGACTGTGGTGACCAGTGCACAAAGGCCCCTTTTAGGTCATCTTGTGGGGAACCTACATGCTCCTCGGTGATTCTGACCCTGGGATCGTGATCAGAGCTGCAGGCAGATGCTTCACCCACTGAGCCACCCGGCGCCCCCGGAGTGGTTATTCTTCAGGGAGCAAACTGCAGTGCACCCCCTCCCCCCCAGATGGCATGCGACTGTGTTTGGCCTCTTGGCCTTGAGGTTACTTGTCAGGAGAACATCCTGTGGGGTTGGAGGCCACCTGTATGGTGAGACACGCCTTGAGCTTGGAGTCGGAAGATCTAAGTAGAGGCTTCATCCCTGCTGTTACTTTCTAGTTGAGTGTCCTTGTCGTGCTGTCGTGCTGTCTTTGGGCACCTGGCGGGTCTGCCTGGAAATCCAGGAGGCCCAGAGGTCTGGCGTGGCTCCGAGGGTGCGTGGGGGCCTCACGTGGGGTCTCAGAAATCCGCAGTCACACTCCGGCCCTGGAAGTTCCCCTTCCCTTCTGAGTGGAGGTTTGGGTGACGTCATGTGTCACTGCCTTGAAATTGATGTGAGTTAAGAGAAACTTAATAAGGAATTTCTTTGTTCTAGAACTTCCTAGTGGGTGAGGCTAATTCAGGATGTGAGGGATCAGTTTTTTCTCTTTTCACGTTTCTCCTTGCTTAAACGCAACTAGTTCGAGAACCGTTTTAATCTAGAGGCTTGTCATCACTGAAGAACATTGTCTCAACTGAAATAGCTTGAATCTTATAAAGCTCCTTGCTGGTAACACGTTGTTTCACTTATGTTTGCAGGGTGAGGGAGCATGACCAGCCCCGAACGTGCCCCTGGGCATTAGCCATTCGCTTTTCTTTAGGAGAAAGAAGACCGCCGTCCGCTTGAGAGGTGAGTCAAGATTTCTGTGCAGCTTTTTATCCTATGAATTTCAGACACATGGAAGAGTTAGAAGAAGGTGTGGTGAGTTCCTGTGTACTCCCTGCCTACATTTAACACTCATTAGCATTTTGCCACATTGTGTGTGTGTTTGTGTGCGTGTGTACCTGTGTGTATTTGAGGGCTTGCACATTTTTCTGCTGATGTGTGTAAAGGAAAAGTAAGTTGCAGGCATCATGACATTTTAACCTAAATTCTTTGGGACGTAGCTCCTAAAAATAAGGATGTCTTCCCTGAGAGGCATCTTAGAACACTCAAAAACTATGAGATGTAGAATCATTGAATTAAACACATTGAATTAAATTATTTAATTAAATTATTAAATTAAATTGTTAAATTATAAAAACACATTGAATTAAAATCATTGAATTAAACTATGATTTCCTATTAAAAGGTGTATTTTGGATTTATGATCCCTTCATAGCCGATAAAAACCTTTAAGCAGTGATTTATTTAATGGACAGATAGGCAGTGTGAGCGTGTTTGAAAGAGATCTGTCTGTCCACAAAGGACTGATTGGGTTTTGCACTTGCCCGTGGGCCCCGCGTAAGAGGGCGGCCGTGTTTTCCTCGTTCGGCATGCTCTGTCCGTCTGTGCCCTGTGGGCTTCACAAGTAGACTAGTCTTTGCTTGAACAGGGTTGAAGGTCTTCACTGAGTTTTTAACCCGAACTCCCAGGAGAATGTGCCAGGGAGATGCGGTCCTGTGAAGCTGAGGTTTTACCGTATTAAAACCAGTGTTGAGGACATTGACAGTGACTCTCAGCGCCGTCGCTATGATTTGACTACCGAACAGACACTTCCTTTCAAACCCTGCAGATGTGTTGAGCTGTGATTAGTTGTAGATGGAAACACATCAGGACCAGTCCCTCGTGATCACTGGTAGCCCTCGGTGGCTCTGCATGGTGGCTGTGCTGTCCCATGGGTGGCTGTCCTCCACACAGTGCTGGGCTCTCCCGTGGTGGGCCCTGGGAATCCAGGCATTTCTTCATGGAGAGGTTAACGAGCTACAGCTGCCCGTTTCGAGCCTTACTTTAGAAGAAGTCTTTATGTCTTCTGAGATTCTTGGAAGTCTTCTTAGATTCTCGTGTCTTATTTAGACCACAGAGCTCGTGACGCCAGTGAGGTTTCTTGCTGCGGACTTGAGCGCGTAGATTCAGAGGCTTGTGTGGGGCAGGCCTGTACCAGGACAGGAACTGGGGTTTGCTCTGTAAGGGGCGATGAGCACCGTGGGGTACAAGTACATATGCATTGCCCAGTTTTTGACCCAATAAAATGTGTCTGGCTGAATTGGGCGAGCTTTCTGATTTCAAACCTTTAGGGACTGGAATGTTCATTGGAAGGAAGTGGTTCCTGTGGGACTTGGGTGTGTTTATGGATAAATTTGGCTTTTATAAATAAAGTTTTATTCAGACACGATCACGTTCATTTGTTTATGGTTCATCCGTGACGGCTTTTGTACTGCAACAGCACAATCGCACGGTTGTGAGAGAGACCAGGGTTGGTGGCTCCAGCAGTGACCGTGGGGCCCACAAAACCTAACATGTGTCCCCCTGGCACTTTACAAAATGTTTGCCAACTCCTGCTTTACTTCATAAAAGCAAGGGCACAGCTGCATCTTGAAATAGCCTCAGCCCATTAGTTTTAATGTGAATGCCTTTATTTATTCATTTATTTATCCCACAGATATTTACCGAGAAGCTATTATGTGTCAGGGATAATAAGATGGTGACGGTCACGTAGGCTCTCACCCGTGTGGAACTTCCCAGGGGCTCCTGTGAACTTGAAGCTCCACTCCAGGATTGTGCTTTGTACGTGTCAGAACAAAAGCATGAAATGGGAATGGAATGGAATGACCACATTCTCCGTTTTGAATGAGTATATTGGTTATATTTCTTAATTTTATAAATTTGATAAACACTTTCCATAACGTGATGATCCACATTGATATGGCCGTGTGTCTGAGTGTGTCTGAAGGTCCTGCTTGTTTCCATGGGGTGACAGCCGACTCTCTAAGGCAGCGCGTCTGCATTGGGCCACGAGCTTGGACATGCTCATCCCAGCAAGCCAAGCAGACCTCCCATCTCAGGCTATGTGAATAGTAAATGATAAAACTCAACAGAAAGAAAAGCATGCAGGGTAATAAAACTGGGAATGTGGTATAGCAAATTCATCCATCACTGTTGGCGTGCTTCTCTGTTTGCTTACGTGAGGTTGTGAAAGTTCCTTCTCTTGATAGGGGTCGTAGAGGGCATTGTTGTGAGCACAGACAGGTGAAGCGGTTAACACTGCTTTAACCCCGGTAGTGTTTTCATGTATGTGCCTACATGCTTTATGGGTGTGAGTCACTGCTCTGTCGTCACCCCAGACTGTGCTCCGACAGACAGAAAGGAAATGCCGTTGACTCATCCCTGCAAACCCTCACAGGGCCGTCACGGCTGCCTTGGCTTGTTCCAGCCCGAGACATCCTTTAGGAAAGTGAAGTGAGGTCGAACATTTATTTGGATGTTGGAGGTACAGTTGGTTAGCTGCGTGGAATGATGTAAAGATCGCAAAAGGCATGACGTCCCGACAGTGTTCACTCCTTGCCTTAGAACCGTCTGCCGTCGGGCGGGATGCTCCTTGTCACCCTCTGGGGCAGTGATCTGGGTGACCGTGCTTTGCCCTAAAATCGGAGCCTCTCGGGAGGGGCTGTGCATGGGGGTCACTCTGCACTGGTTGGTTTTGTTGCCACGATTGTAATAAAGTTAAGGTGTAGCTCTTCCTTCTGAGGGAGAGATGGTACGTATGCATTCACACGTTCTGCTTCTGTGTTTAAAATGTTTTTACAGCTTCCGTCCTGCCCTTCATTTCAGTAGTTTTTTTCAGTGGTGCAGAATTAGGGATAAATGAGAAATGAGAATGGTGAAGACTGATGACAGTTGTTTTCCTCACGAAACTGGAAACCGTCGACTTAACTGCTTTGGCTCAAAAGAAGGGTTTCGGAAGCAAAATGAGGAGCGGTGGAATCACCTATCTGTGGTGCTAGAGAAGCTGCGTCTTCTGTCCTCAGGACAGGGAGCTCTTCTGCCCAGAACTCCAGCCTCGGGGGCGTCTCATTTGTCAAGGACAGCTCCTTAAGACCGACTTCCTCAGCCTCCGGTTTGGCCTCTGGAGAGGGGTCGTACCGACGTGCGCACGAGCATCTCATGGCAGAGCGAGTGGGGGTCTGGGAAGCGTATGAGGATGGTTCTCTTGGCCAGGAAGGCGGGATAAAGAGGTGATTAAGAACTCGGACGCTGAGGCCAGGTTCCATGGGTGCCGTTATTAGCCACAGACGATTTTGACCTGTTACTTAACTTCTCGTGTGCCCCGGTCTGCTCACCGGTGCCACGGGGATGAAGGTGTCCACCGCGGGGCTCTGGGAAGGGCTGAAGTAATGGACGTGTGCCTGGCACTTAGGACAGTGCCTGATACCTGCTAGGCTGTCCCTTGTGAATTTTTAAAACAGCCCTGCTGGCGAAGTGTCCTCCTCATGTGACAGGTGAGGGCGCCGACGTCCAGAGTCGCGTGACCTGTAAGAGTGACACCTGCTGCCGTCAGGTCTCCTGACTTGTGGCTACGCTGGTCATTGCGAGGATTATGGGGGCGTTTGGAGTGATAGAAAGTCCAGGGAGCAGAGAGGGAGACTCCTCGGTTCCGGAACAGTTCCCGCTGTTTGGACGTACCTAAGTGCGACGCAGGAAGCATTGCTTGTGGGTTCACTTGCACCGTGGTCTCCGGCTTCCCTCCATCGGGTACCCCCGGGCGTGTTTTGGAAGCATCACACCGAGGAAATCCACGCCCACAGTGTCCCACGGTGGCGGCCACATGCTTGGGAGAGTCAGCCGTGTCCGGGGTTGGCACTCACCCCGGGAATGTTGGCTGATTGGTTAATCAGATCCAGCATTAGGACCTCAGAGGAAGCTAAGATTTGTGTGGCCCAGAGGTGATTTGACCCCGCAGTGTGGGGTGAGGACATGGGCTTCTGTCGGAGCGGGGCTCGGGCCACCCGAGTGCTGCCTCACCAGTTTCTTCATGAAGAATATCGTCCCACAGCGTTGAGAATGTCTTACGGAGAAATTATTCAGATGGACTCCTGAAGGAGACTTGCCTCCGGGGGCTCAGACCTTGGTGTGACCCAGACGTCCGACGAGGGTCATGCTGCTTTCTGAGGACAAAGACAATGATTTCTTTGTACTTACTGTGGACTCAAGACACTGAAACTTAGTATCACTGTGGGTAATCTGTTACATACCCCAAATATGCAGCCGTCCACGCAAGGAAAAACGTGGCGGGGGCCCACAGTTTGGGGGGCTCCCTCCCTGCAGGGGCCTTTGGAGAAACACGGCTCTGCTCAAAACTTCCAAAGCTGGCTTCTTGGCCAGACTCGCGCACTTGGCCCCGCAGCAGCCTTGGCCCGTGTTCCCCCCGCTGCTCGCCGCCTGGCGTGTGGGAGGCGCTCAGATATTTCTTGAATGAACAGATCTGTCTGAACTGTGCCTTTGTCTTCAGTTTGCGTTTCTCTTAACAAGAAGTTGTTTACCATGCGCATGTTTTTGGGAATTAAAGCTCCGAGCCCTCTGTTACCTCCTGCGTCTGAACACATGGCTTTCTGTTGTCTCTTCGGAGGAAGGCAGTGCTGTTTTGAGCATTGATTCCAACACCTGGTTTTACAATGACATTGATATTCCAGAGAACAGCCCTTTGCAGAGAATAGAGGGATTAGCTATGAATTCTGGAGAAACGACCCTCGGTTTGCCAAGTGCTTGTGGGAAGCGTAATAGGTTCTGAGATTTAATCCTCCTTGCTTTGTTCTCGTTCCTTGGGAGCCTTTTGCCGTGCTAAGTAGTCTGGGATTAAATATTAGTAGTTTCGTCACTGTCTTAACTTGACCCCTTTTTGTGGGTGGGAAATCCCAGTCAGCCCTGTTTTCTGAATGTCAGCAACAAAGTTCTTGTGATGATTATCTCCTTAGTATTCTCAGCCACACCGTGACTGTATCCTGTCAATGACCACACCGTCACTGAGCTCGCGTGTGGCCGAGGGGCCACAGGCTCGCTTGTACCCCTCACATGCACTCTGTCGCCGGTGGGGGCGGGGTGCGGGCCATCCGGGGCGCTGCAGCTGCCTGGGGGTTGGAGTCCCCCTCAGGACTTCCAGAGTGTGCCATGTCGGGGTCCATAACCATCCCACCCTCCTCCCCATACTCCTGTTTTCTTTGTCTAGGGTCTCAGAACCTCAAAAGCAGAACAGTGATTCTTATAATTGGTTTCCGAACAGTGGCATCAGTGTGGCCTGAATGTCGGAGTAGGCGGTCTCAGGTCCGCAGCGGCCCTGTTGGATCAGGGTCCTGTGAGTGAGGTCTAGTGAGCTGTGTTTTAAAGAACCTTTCAGGTGATGCTGCTTCTGTTTTAATTGAAAAAACATGTAACATGAAAGTTACTGTCATGACCACTTTTAAAAAAAATTTTTTTTTTAAAGATTTTATTTATGTATTTGACGGACAGAGATCACAAGTAGGCAGAGAGGCAGGCAGAGAGAGAGGGAGAGGAGGAAGCAGGCTCTGCTGAGCAGAGAGCCCGACGTGGGGCTTGATCCCAGGACCCTGGGATCATGACCTGAGCGGAAGGCAGAGGCTTTAACCCACTGCACCCCCCAGCCGCCCCTGTCATGACCACTTTTGAGTGTACAGTTCAGTCATGTTAAGTTGATTTGCTTCGTCGTGAAACAGCGCTTCATGTCCCCTTTCTGCTGATGGTCTCCCCAGCCCCTCTCTTTTTGGGCATTTATTTACCTTCTCCCCCGGGAGCAGGAGTCACAGATGCACTCATGGTAGTCCCTTGTCCCCGCCATCGGCCGTGGTCCAGAAGCAGGGGATCCTCCTCGGAGCGGTCAGGAGGTCAGTGGTCACTTACACACCAGGCCATAGCCTGTTGGTCATCCCCTCACTCCGTCTCATCCCACGGGCTTTTTATCATCTGGCACTATCACCAGAAGTCTGGGGGTAGCACAGCTAGGTGTTTTGAGAGAGAGAGAGAGAGAGAGACACCACGCTCCCGTAACTTTCGTTATAGTCTGTTGTCATAGTTGTTCCATTTTCGTAGGAGTTCCTGTTGTTAACCTCTCACTGTGCCTGATTTAGAAATTACACCTTACTCTAGGTGTGCGTGTGTGGGAGAACACGTGGGGTGTCACGTTCGGCACTGTCTGAGCTTTCAGGCACCTGCTGGGGTCTTGGAACGCATCCCCCACAGGTGAGGAGAGACTTACTGTGTTGTATACATGGATTACTTGAACTTTCCTGCACATAGGTTTTGTTTTTCTGGGATTTAATCATTGTTTTGTGTTAATTTAGAGAGGGAGAGATAGCGAGAGAGCGCATGGGGAGGGGCAGAGGGAGAGAATCTCAAGCGGACTCCGTACCGAGCGTGGAGCCTAGTGTGGGGTTTGATCTCACAACCCTGAGATCATGACCTGAGCTGAAACCAAGAGTTGGACACTCACCGATGGAGCCACCCATGCGCCCCAGTAATTGTCTTGTTTTAAAAATTGTGTGTTCTAATTGCTGATAAAGGTTAACTTCCGTGTGCGTCTGCTCTCAGTATCTTAAGACATGAGGTATTTGATCACTTTTATCTTGTGGACAAGGTCTCTGCCTGAGGCTTGTGCCCGGTGCGGTCCAGACAGCTGCCCCTTCAGCCCTGCTGGGCATCGCGGCTCGGCCTGGGCTCTCCCTTCAACACCGCCCCGGGGCTTCTCTGATCTTCTCCTGGACCCGCTTCTCTGTTTGCCTCACTTCACGTTCTCCCCTTTCTCCGTTTCCTCCCTTGTAGCGGACCACATCTTCTGGAACTTTCCTAACAAATTATACGGCAGGGAAGACTTCGGAGTCATTTTGTATCTGAGTAATGTCACGTTCATGTTTAGTTGACAGTCTGGCTGGGTGTGGAATTCCTGCTTGGACATCTGTGAACCTCAGACGGGGAGGGCTTGTGCCTTGTCCTCGGGCTGCTGGTGAGATGGGGAGAAGCCCCAGGCTTTCCCATGCCCGACCCCTTGTCAGGCTGACTTTTCTTTTCCTCTCGGGCTCTTAGTTCTTCTCCTTATCTTCAGTGCTCTGAAATTTCGTGAGACTATTCCTTGCGGGGAGGGTCTCTTTTCATTTACTGCGCTGAGATGCACGTGGGCACCTTCAGGCTGGAAACTCTCGTCATTTTTAGAAATTCTCTCGAAGTCAGTATTGATCTGCCTCCATCTTCTTTCATTCCTTCCCTCTGACGGTCCCATCGGTGCGGACTCACCCGTCTTGTGGCCGCCTTGGCTTTGCTCCCATTATTTTCGTGGAGTATTTTCTCAACTTCGCTTTCTCATCTTCTCTTAACATTTTTCCTTTATTTTCTGACTGCTCTGTTTCTCCTGCTGGCTGTTCTCTGGATGCTTCTGTTTTGCTGAATCTTGTGATTTCAGGACAGAGTATTTTCTCATAGCTCTCCGAGGGGGTTGAACCTATGATTTTTCCTTCGATTTGAAGCTCCCCCCATAATTTAACTTCTGTTACGTTGCTTTCTTTCCCCTCCCGCTTCTGGCTTTCATGTTAGATACTGCGTGTGTGCCTGGTGATCCTTGACTGTCTGTTCGTGCTTGAGAACGAGGCTTCACAAATGGGAAGACTGGGTTCTCGCATATGTCGAGTCTATTGGTAGCATCCATTTGCTTTCCAGCTCTAATCTTTTTTTTTTTTTTTAAAGGTTTTATTTATTTATTTGACAGACAGAGATCACAAGTAGTCAGAGAGGCAGGCAGAGAGAGAGGAAGGGAAGCAGGCTCCCTGCTGAGCAGAGAGCCCCATGTAAGGCTCGTTCCCAGGACCCTGGGATCATGACCCGAGAGGAAGGCAGAGGCTTTAACCCACTGAGCCACCCAGGAGACCCCCAGCTCTAATCTTTTAACCTCTCCTGTTGTCCCTGTCCCTGTGGCTTTATGCTTTAAAAGCATTAATTCTTGTTTGGGGGTTTTAGGAGGCAGATGACTAGCTCTACATGTTCATTTCACCGGCTTTAACAGGAAGTCAGTGTACAAGTCTTCCCAAACTCCAGGGCGGGACTGGTAGCCTTGGTGTTTCCCACCAGCCCGCGGGGGTGAGCCTTCCTGGGTGTCCCCTTATGTTTACGGTGTGATGTATATTTGGATGGTCTCAGCAGCGACCCTGGCTTTCCTGGTAACTCTGCTGTAGCTGTCTGCTCTCCTCAGCAAAAGGCTTTCATCTTGGATATAAAGTACCAATAAATTTATAAATAAATAGGCTTTGAGACAAAAAATAAGAATCCTTAAAAGAGTTGTATTGATGTTTCTAAAAGGAATTTTCCAAGCGTAAGCGCATAATCCTTAGATTAAAGTGCGGCTGACACATTAAGCCTTCTTCCATGGAAAGCGGAATAATAGGGCTTTAATGCCGGTTGTCCTTGACCACCCACGAAGGGCGCGCCTGTGGGCCGGACAGGCTGGACAGTGAGGTGGCGTTGGTGATTATGATCCCTGGTGACTGCTTCAACGAGGCCCTCACTCTTGGGTCGCCAGAGGGGTGATCAGAAACTCTGGGAAAGAAGGAATCTGCGTTCTGAGAGCAGGTCTCTGGTGAAATTAAGCAGTTTTTAGGAGGGCAGTGTGGTTCTTCTAGGAGAGGCTGATGACCTTGGATTATTTCACGATGTGGCCTTTGTGGTGACACGTGCGGCTGCTTTGGGTCCTCCCTGCGTGTTGCATGTGTCTGCTGTGAATCCCTCCTCCCCCCACCAAGTGGTGAATACCACTGCCTCATAACCTGACAGTCCCTTCTGGCCCTGGTGGTGATGAGATAAGGGCATCAGGGGACCTGTGGCTCTGGGCGGTGACAGCCCTTCAGTACCCACTGACTTCACCCCCAGGAGATGGATGGAAGGCCTCTCGGCCTCCCTGCTGACCGCTGTGGAAGCTTGCCCGAGACAGTCTTCTCTCTCCAGGAGGCTGCATGCAAAACCCAGACACTGCTTTCTCCTTAAAAGCACAAGAGACCTTTAGTCTCGGGAAACGAACTGAGGGTTGGCTGGAGGGGAGGGGCTGGGAGGGATGTGGTGCCTGGGGGATGGACACTGGGGAGGGCATGTGCTGTGGTGAGCGCGGTGAACTGTGTAAGACGGATGATTCACAGACCTGTACCCCTGAAACAGATAATACATTTTATGTTAATTAAAAAACATTCAAACAAATTAAGTAAAAAGAAAAGCATTGACTTCCGATTACTCTGTAAACTTTGGAGGAAGTCAGATTCATGGATTTCCGAAGCTTCGAAAGTCTTACTTGCTGCTGTTATTAAAGCCACTGCCCGTCTCGGGGTCCTTTTCATTTCTGTCTTGAGGTGGAGCTAAAACGAACAGGGAGCCAGGTCCTGCAGAGATGCCTGCGTGTTGACTGAGTTTTTAAAAACAGTAGCTCTGACCGCATTGCGGACTCTTGCATGTTTGGTAGGGACCGTTTCTGGGAAACTGGCGACCCCTTTCCTCCTCCGTGTCCTGTGTCTCTCCCTCGTGCCTTCCCAGGCCGGCTCCTTGTCTCTCCATGTGTCTGGGAACGAGGGGATTCTTGGAGCCGTGGCGGTGACTCGGGCTGGGACCAGAGCTTGTGGGGCCGAGAGCACCCTGCATGCGATCATGGGTGAGCTGACCCACGTGCGGGCGAGGTTTCCCAAGTTCGGTCATCCTCGTCCACGATCAGAGCTGATGCCTCTGGCACTCGGCCACTTCCGAGGCCCTGGCCCGAGTAGGAGCAGAACGTTTCCTTAGTTACCCTCAACTTCACGGAAGCACCCTAAGTGTTCCAAAAGACTTTTTTTTTTTTTTTTTAATTCTGAGGGTCAGCAAAGGAAAATAAACTTTTCTAAAAAATTAAGTTAAATATTTTTAAAATTAAAAGCAGAACTACCCTTCTTTGCAGAAAACACGGTTTCAGGGCTCGGCCAGAGCTTGCTTGCTCCCAGGGCATGAGGCCCTAGCTCTGCGTGGTGTTCGGAGATTGCTAGAAGAGAGTGTGGGAGGAGTCAGACATTGACAGTTTCCAAGTGCTTTAAATTCTGTGGCTGCAGGGCAGCCGCCATGTAAAATGTGGCTGTGTGGCCAAGGTGATGTTGCACTTGGTGTGTGTCTTGGTTACAATTTGTATCCCACAGACCAGGAAGAGGAGAAGTGTATCACATGCGGGGAGGCCAGGAACCCTGTGATGTCGGGAAAGGAAGAGTTACATTTCTGAGCTCGGTGACTTTGTGACTCAGAACCTGTAGGAGACAGACCACAGCTTTGTCGTTTGGATTTCAGATTGTCCTCAATAGGCCCCCTCATTGAGTTGAGAATTTTAACCACTTTGTTTCTTCCCTGTAGAACACATTGCTCTTCAGACAGAGTGTGAATGAAATATTCTGTCTGTCCTGGGACACCCCCTGCTCTCGGAGGGGGAGGAGAAGAAAGGGTGGCATTTATGGAATTCGGCGATTCTGCTCAAAGGCGTGTGTTCCTCCAGCTGCAGCTGTGGTGGCCGCTGGAGAGGGGACAGGGGTAGGCCGAGCGGCTCTGAGATCAG
>NW_022632025.1:0-19412 GCF_010015895.1 Lontra canadensis
GGGTTTGGAGTAAGCAGCTCCACGAGGAGAAGCCTGAGACTTACTGGTTGGTCGCAGATGTGTGGAGGGACCTCCGTACGCGCAGCCCTGCACACGGGGAAGCCACCAGCGCTGCCCTTCTCCAGTTCCTTGTGAAAGAGACCATCCTGCTCTTGGTCGTCAGGGCAGAACCCGGGACTGTCCCCGGTTGCTTTTCCATGACCCGTCCCCTTCCAGTCACCAGAGAAAGGGCATTTGGTCTCTGCTTTATCTCTTGCATTCCTCCCGACTCAGGCCTGCATCCCTTCCTGCCGGGATTCCAAGTCGAATTCTGCTTTCTGCCCTGACCTCATTCCACTCTCCCGGCTGCTGTCAGTCCCCTTCCCGGGCTGCAGGGGTGGAGGTGGTAACGTCCTGCTGACTTCTGCCTGTGGTTCCCCGAGCCCCAAGGAGAAAGCCTGAGCGCCCAAGTTGAATGTGTCTGTGGTCTGTCCCTTGCGGTCCCTCTCACTTCCCTGGTAGTGATTCCTTATGTCTGAGCTTTGTGCCCACGCGAATGCCTTCTGCTGCACTGGTCTTCCTTAGTTTCCTCTTTCAGGGTCTCCTGGGTGAGCCGTGTTCCCCCTGCCCCAGCCGCCTTGGGCTGGGTGTTGCCCTGCACCTGCCATAGTCATTCCCCTAAGCACAGTGGCTACTTGGAGGGGGCAGTTGGAATGTGCGTGTGCACGCAGGACGTGTGGTCACAGCCCAGCCCTGGAGAGCAGCGGCAGAAACATCTTGTGTGTATGTCCCCTCAGGTGCCTCCGTGGACATGGGGTCACCCAGCAGGTGTGAGGCCCCACTGGTCCTGGTGCTGGCTGGGGACCTGGGGCTGTCCTCTCCTGTGGGGGCAGAAAGGGAAGTGAGCAGCGAAGCAGTGCTCCTAAAGTTGGGGGTCGCTGGTGGTAGAAGAGACCAGACTTGGAGCTGAAGTCCCCTGTGCGTTCTCTCCCACACATGTCAGCATCAGAAATGAGAATGGGCAGAAGGTGTGATGTTAGAAAAGTTCTCTGTGAACTTTGCGGGAATACTGTCCACTTCCCTGTCCTCCCTTAAGCGCTGGTGAAGTGCTCAGATGTTGTGTCTCCCTGGGTTCCCTTGGTCGCAGGGGCCTGGCCCAGGAGTGGCGTTCAGGGTTCTGCTCTGCTCGGAGCCTGGGGGTTTGCCACATCTTACAGATGTCAAGCGCTTTCCCTGCCCCACAAACTAATAAGGTGACAACAGTAAAATCTTAGTCCTTTCCTTTAATAAGTTGCATTCTTTACATTCTGTTAAATCCTTTTTTTTTTTCTTTAAGATTTTATTAGAGTGAGTGAGCATGAGCAGTGGGGAGGGTCAGAGGGAGAAGCTGACTCCCTGCTGAGCAGGGAGCCCTACGCAGGGCTCAGTCCCAGGACCCTGCCATCATGACTTGAGCCAAAGGCAGGTGCTTAACCTCCTGAGCCACCCAGGCGCCCCTCTGTTGAACCCTTTGGAAAATGAAATGGTTTCTTCCATTCTAGAATTCTGGAGTCTCTGCGAGATAAGAAGACAGCTCAGTAGCACTCAGCAATCATGTTTTTAATTTCTAAGAATTTCTAAAATTTTGAAAATTGTTGCCTCTGCCGTGGCCTGTTGCAGGGAAGCTGGGCCTGCCTGTTTTATCAGTCCTCATCTCGACCCTGCCAGTGTTTTGTCCTCTGCCCCAAGGAGACCCGTCTCCTCTTGGATTCTCTCGTGTGAGAGAGTGCTAATTTGCATCATCTTCTGTTTGCCCCTCACTGATGATTTCTCCCACGTCCACTCACGTCAGTGGTTTTCACTGTATTTTTGTTCCCTGTTGGCATTTGTGCGGGTGCCTGGCCGTTTTTCTGTATGTGGTATTTCTGCTTATTGGTCCTACTGTCTGCCCAGATTCAATGACTTGAAGACAAATTGACCTTAGAGTGTTTGCAGTGGGAAAGGATCAGAAGACCATTTGCTTCGTTGTTTCATTGTAGGAGTGGGTAAACTGAGGCTTGGGGTGGTGATGTGGCTTATGTAATCTGACACAGTCCTCCTTCGATGAAGTCAGATCAGAAACCAAGGTTCCTGACCCTCTATGCTCCGCAGAGGTCCTCGTGTGGACTCTTCATGGTATCCTGTTCCATTATTGTTATCTTGGCAAGGAGCCTCAGAGCTGTTCGACCCTCACGTGTCCCTCTTTCCCTTCAAAGCAGATGTCAAATAGCCATTCACCAAGGCTTACCAATTTTTTCTCTGCTTTAAAAATTTCATTCAGTGATTTAATAAATTTTCCAGCAGTAAAATTCACTTGTGGAACATTTAGTTCTTGGAGTTTTAATGCGTGCACTGATCTACGTATCCTCCATGGCAAAGAGCCCGTGGAACAATCTGCCACTTCTTGGGTTCCCCGGGGCCTCCTTGTAGTCAGCCCCCACCCCAACTCCTGACAAGACGGATCTGTTCTCTGTCGCTTTAGCTGTGCCTTTTCCAGAATGTCACGGAAGTGGGATCGTGCAGATTACCCCCTTCTGAGACTCCCCTCTTTCTCTGCATGAGTCCCTTTGAGATGCATCCAAATCAGTAGTTTGTGCCTTTTTATTACTAAGGAGCATTCCAGTGTATGGGTGTACCACAGTTTTTTGTTTTTTTACCCTCCCCCCATTGCATTCCCACTTAAAAATATGTGAGAGTCCTGGCTGACGTGCGTCTTTGTCAGCATTTGATGTTGGCAGTTTTATAAAAATTTTGCCATTCTGGTAGGTAGGTGTGTGGTGGTATTGCTCTCTGATTTTTTTTTTTAATTTTATTTATTTTGTCAGAGAGAGAGTGAGCACAAGCAGGGGGAGCAGCAGAGGGAGAGGGAGAAACAGACTCCCCGCTGAGCAGGGAGCCCAATGTGGGACTCGATCCCAGAACCCTGGATCATGACCTGAGCCGAAGGCAGATGCTTAACAAACTGAATCGCCCACGTGTGATCTTAATTTGCAGTTCCCTGATGATCAGTGACGCTGAGTATCTTTTCATGGCTTATTTGCTTTTCTTTGCCCGTTATGTGTATCTGTGTGTCTTGTTATACTCTTGGTTATACCTGTTGTCATCATCACGCTTGTATTCCAGGCTGGTATTGTGCCTAGGTTTTTTATATCAACATGGTTGTCCACATGCTCCAGTAGATACTAGGGGTGAGGCACTGAGCGAGGAACTTTATGTACAGAATCTCAATTTATCCTCACAAAATCCTGGTGACGTAAGTATTGTTTTCTGTTACTGTGGAGAAGATACGTAGAGCCCTGTTCAGTGGATATTTGTTGCCTCCCATGTGCTTTAAGCCAAGCGTTAGGCCTGTGTCCTCGTTCTGTGACTCTGGACAAGTCATTTAATTTCTGAGTCTGTGTTTGTATCTTCTAAATAGGGATCTGTCTCATGATATTTTCTCTCAGGGTTAGTGAGTGAGGGTTTAAAGCAGAGTGGAGGAAGCCTGCTTAGCAGAAGGTCTGGCTCTTGGCATTTACTGAGAAAGCATTAGCATTAGTTTCTGTTCTAACACCTCCTAGCAGATGAGGCTGTTCCTGCCCTGTCCTGGCCACCTCCCTCTGGAAGACTTTCCCTTGGTGGGTCCCCTGCTCCACTCCAGATCAAATACGAGAGCTGACACAAGATTCAGCCTTTTCTTTTCATGAAGTGCGTTTCACTGTTTCCTCTGTGTGGCTTACTAATAGACTGCCTCAGTTGGCCCAGAGAGATGGAATTGCACTGCACCGGTTTTGCATGACAGACCTCCTGTACTCGACTTGCCCCTGCTCGGCATCCCCCACCCCACTTAGATGCAGAAGGGACCAGTGACCCTGGAGCTTGCTGGTGGCTAATCTGGATGCGCCTTTCCAAAATCCACATTTCATACTTTTCCTTTATATTTATCCAATGGCATAATTAATCAACCAGTTCATTTTTTAACTTAAAAAAAAGATTTTATTTATTTATTTGAGAAAGTGCAAGTGAGCACAAGCAGGGGGAACAGCAGAGGGAGAGGGAGAACCAGAGTCCCCACTGACCAGGGAGCCCAACACGGGACTTGATCCCAGGACGAGATCATGACCCAAGCCAAAGGCAGATGCTTAACCCACTGAGCCACCCTAATTTTTTAACTTCTTAATGGAATTATAAACATACAGATTTGGTCAACACCACATTATGCTTTAAATACCTAAGCTTAGGTCTGGCAGAGGGGTGCTGGGAGCAATAGCGTACGTGCTGTTGCTGGAATTTCTTTCATCTGTCACTTGCTAGTCCTGTAATCAGGCTTTTTCTTTATTGGGCCAGATCATTTGGGATGATTTCCAGGAAACTGGAAGTACTTCGAAGAGATGTTTCTATTTGAAAGGAGTGCCTAAGGTTTTCTGAAGTCAGTAATAGAAAAGCTGAATGAGCCAAGTGTTTACTTAGAGTCCGTTTCTGCTCCAGTGTTTCGGTGAAGAATGTCTAACCTTTACAAATATCATTAAGGGTGATCTGGTTGCCAAGGTTATTCTGTTTAGGGTAGGACAGGAAGAGGAGACTGTAATATTGGCAAAAACAAAAGGGTACGGCAGTGACCGTGTACAAATTGTCAAGTCATCTGTTATGGGTATGCGAGGCTTGGGAGCAAGGGTTGGGCTGCAGTGGGCTCCCTGTGCTCTCCTGTCTGCCCCCCCCCACCCCGGGGCACTTCACACATTGTCCTCCCCTGGGACACCTGTGCCACCCTGTGCGGGCTGCATTCCCCTCTTGTTGTCTGTAATCCCCTCATCAGCAGAGCTGGCCTTTGAAATACAGGAGCCCAGAGGACCGTGGAAGGCTCTGGATTCTGGCGTAGATGGCCTGGAGCCAGGTCCTCCGTCTGCCAGTCACCAGCTTCACGACTGCGCACGACTTAACTGCTTTCTGCACCTTGAGGTTCCTGTCTGTAAAATGGGTGTAATGATAGTGCCTACCTCACAGGGGTTAACGGTTGTAAAGAAAGAACTGTCAAGGGGGCACCTGGGTGGCTCAGTGGGTTGAGCCTCTGCCTTCAGCTCAGGTCATGATCTCAGGGTCCTGGGATCAAGTCCCACATCGGACTCTCTGCTGGGTGTGGAGCCTGCTTCCTCCTCTCTCTGCCTGCCTCTCTCTGTCAAATAAATAAATAAAATCTTAAAAAAAAAAAGAAAGAAAGAAAGAACAATCAAGAGGTGGGGTTGAAATAACTCAGTTCTGGTCGTCTGGTTCCAGTGTTTTCAGTGGCGGGAGGTGAGCCTCTGTGAGACTCATGGTAAGGGTTCCACTCTCCTTCCTGCCCACGTGGGAAGAATTTCTCATGTTTTGTATTGATGCCACTAGGAAAGCTTGATAGCATGTTTTTATCTAGAAATACAAATAATTATCAAATGGAATTAGTGAAACCAAGAGGGACATTTTTTTATATAAAGAAAGCCCAAGTATTTTTTTATGGAGTTACTGCACCTGAAGTTAGTTATGATAAGTGACAATCTCATCTTACAGGGGAAAAGATTAAAAACATAATCCGCTCTCTGATAAAAACACAACACGGCATAGTTTCATTGAAGTAATTAGACTCTGCTGCTTTAATCTTGAATTTGGCTGGGTCGCATGTGAGTTAATTTTTTTTTTTAAAGATTTTATTTACTTATTTGACAGAGATCACAAGCAGGCAGAGAGGCAGGCAGAGAGAGAGAGGAGGAAGCAGGCTCCCCGCCGAGCAGAGAGCCCGATGCGGGGCTTGATCCCATGACCCCGAGATCATGACCCGAGCCGAAGGCAGTGGCTTAACCCACTGAGCCACCCAGGCGCCCCGCATGTGAGTTAATTTTTTCCCCCGGTTTGAGACGCACACAGTAAGGTGGGACCCTGTATGTGAGTCAACCAGGAGGAAAAACCATTTGGGAATTGAATGTTGGTCCAGCAATATAATTTGACTTCTACCCGCAGGCAGTGTGTGGTGCCGGCTGGGTCTGCATCGTTATTCCGGAGTCAGTGCTGACGTCCTGTGACTAATATGTTCCAGCTGTCTGGGTCACTACTTTGGAGTACTATTTATTTGCGGTAGTGATGCTGCAAACAGGAAAAGCTTTCCCTTTTGTTGGTTGAGAGCTTTGCTGGTAATTAGCAAAACAAGTATGCCTCTTATTTGGGAGAGACTGGAAAGGCTGCTGAAGAGTCCATTGTACACGACCCCAGTGAAAAACGATTTGGCGTTACTTAGAAGAGCTGAACATGTGCACTCCCGTGCTCTGCCCCCTCTCTTAGGTGAACACCCTGGAGAAATGCCGTGTGTGCCCCAGGGACAGGCGCTGGAATGTAAGTTGTTCATTATAGCAAAAACTGACAAGTCCCCAGGGGGTCCTCAGCGGAGTGGGGCGGTGAGCTGTGGCTCTGTTCACGCAGAGGGAACTGTATAGAAGGCGATGAATGTCAACCACAGTTGCACGAGTCACCAGGGGTGCGTCTCAGAATCCATGTCACAAGAGGCAAGTCTGAATTCACACACTCATGTTTCACTTTTCATTGGTTAAAACCCGGCAAAATGCAACCACATACTGAGAATAATACGCATGTGATGAAAACATACAGATGAGCAGAGGAATTAAATCACGTTGGGGCTAGTAGTTATCTGTGCGGGGGAGTGGATGGGAGGGCGTCAGGAAGGGGGCACACACGTCTTCCATAAAACCCCACAAGACCCCCCAAACCCAGCCCCTGGGGTATTAGGTGCATGGGATTGGTTTCCATTATTCTCTAGTCTGACATGTGGTCAGTGAATAACAAGGTTCCCCAAACATAGCGGTTTAAAACACTGATGAATATTGATTATCTCACAGGGTCTGTGTGTGGGTAAGACATTGGGAGACAGACCGAACTGGGAAGCTTATTTTGCTCATTTTTGCTTTGGTAACGGTGCAGGCATTCACTGACATGACGGTGGGGGGCATAGGTGCCGCACCTGTTCTCAGTGTGGGGCTGGAGGGAGGCCCATGGTGTGAGCTGTTGGGAGGGAGGGGGCCCTGGCTGGTGACAGCACCTGCCAGGGTGGGGGGGCAGGCAGGCAGGGCAGAGAGGGATTTGGGAAGTATGGACCTCTGGACGCGAGGTGCAGATGGGACCACATGTGCCTAGATGTCTGTCTGCCCATGTCCCTAGATCGGGCAAAAATCTGGGCCCCGTGATTTTAAGGAGAATTCTCTGGACTAATGGCTATCTGCAGCATCCTGGGCTCCCCGTGATATTGAAGTCTCTGCCAGCTTCACTCGATCTCCTGAGAACCCCCCTAATGGGAAAGGAGAGCCCACCCCTCACTCCCTTCCCCTCCAAGTGAGGGTGTAGCTGGAAATGAGCTGGACAAGTAAGGATGGGAGTTGGAGCTTAAAAATTCATGCAGTGATGACATTCTCGCAATACACGTTTGTTTTAATATTAACAAGGTTTCAGTTGCTGATTCGTTTGCTCATCCTCGCCAAAATCTTGGAGTAAAATTGGTGTTTCCAGAGGAGCGTCATGTGTCTTCCCTTGGTTTTGGGTAGCTTTTGCCATAACTTCCTGGTGAGTGCTCCTGGGGTCCATGTGCTCCGGCGTGTGAGGCATCGAGACCTTCCTGTCTCCGTGTGGGTTGCAGCACCCTTGGGAACAGGTGCTCCCCAGTCCCCAGGGGAGGAAGCAGCCTGAAGCAGTTCTCTTGATGTTTCATCAAGCTGGCGAGTGGGGGAGGTGGGACTGAAAAATGATGGCACAGGGATCTTGACTCACTTTCATTAGGCTTTCATATGCGGTGCCTTCACACGTTGGACGCCGATCCCCGTACACCTTTGCGAGCAGGACTGTGGTGACCAGTGCACAAAGGCCCCTTTTAGGTCATCTTGTGGGGAACCTACATGCTCCTCGGTGATTCTGACCCTGGGATCGTGATCAGAGCTGCAGGCAGATGCTTCACCCACTGAGCCACCCGGCGCCCCCGGAGTGGTTATTCTTCAGGGAGCAAACTGCAGTGCACCCCCTCCCCCCCAGATGGCATGCGACTGTGTTTGGCCTCTTGGCCTTGAGGTTACTTGTCAGGAGAACATCCTGTGGGGTTGGAGGCCACCTGTATGGTGAGACACGCCTTGAGCTTGGAGTCGGAAGATCTAAGTAGAGGCTTCATCCCTGCTGTTACTTTCTAGTTGAGTGTCCTTGTCGTGCTGTCGTGCTGTCTTTGGGCACCTGGCGGGTCTGCCTGGAAATCCAGGAGGCCCAGAGGTCTGGCGTGGCTCCGAGGGTGCGTGGGGGCCTCACGTGGGGTCTCAGAAATCCGCAGTCACACTCCGGCCCTGGAAGTTCCCCTTCCCTTCTGAGTGGAGGTTTGGGTGACGTCATGTGTCACTGCCTTGAAATTGATGTGAGTTAAGAGAAACTTAATAAGGAATTTCTTTGTTCTAGAACTTCCTAGTGGGTGAGGCTAATTCAGGATGTGAGGGATCAGTTTTTTCTCTTTTCACGTTTCTCCTTGCTTAAACGCAACTAGTTCGAGAACCGTTTTAATCTAGAGGCTTGTCATCACTGAAGAACATTGTCTCAACTGAAATAGCTTGAATCTTATAAAGCTCCTTGCTGGTAACACGTTGTTTCACTTATGTTTGCAGGGTGAGGGAGCATGACCAGCCCCGAACGTGCCCCTGGGCATTAGCCATTCGCTTTTCTTTAGGAGAAAGAAGACCGCCGTCCGCTTGAGAGGTGAGTCAAGATTTCTGTGCAGCTTTTTATCCTATGAATTTCAGACACATGGAAGAGTTAGAAGAAGGTGTGGTGAGTTCCTGTGTACTCCCTGCCTACATTTAACACTCATTAGCATTTTGCCACATTGTGTGTGTGTTTGTGTGCGTGTGTACCTGTGTGTATTTGAGGGCTTGCACATTTTTCTGCTGATGTGTGTAAAGGAAAAGTAAGTTGCAGGCATCATGACATTTTAACCTAAATTCTTTGGGACGTAGCTCCTAAAAATAAGGATGTCTTCCCTGAGAGGCATCTTAGAACACTCAAAAACTATGAGATGTAGAATCATTGAATTAAACACATTGAATTAAATTATTTAATTAAATTATTAAATTAAATTGTTAAATTATAAAAACACATTGAATTAAAATCATTGAATTAAACTATGATTTCCTATTAAAAGGTGTATTTTGGATTTATGATCCCTTCATAGCCGATAAAAACCTTTAAGCAGTGATTTATTTAATGGACAGATAGGCAGTGTGAGCGTGTTTGAAAGAGATCTGTCTGTCCACAAAGGACTGATTGGGTTTTGCACTTGCCCGTGGGCCCCGCGTAAGAGGGCGGCCGTGTTTTCCTCGTTCGGCATGCTCTGTCCGTCTGTGCCCTGTGGGCTTCACAAGTAGACTAGTCTTTGCTTGAACAGGGTTGAAGGTCTTCACTGAGTTTTTAACCCGAACTCCCAGGAGAATGTGCCAGGGAGATGCGGTCCTGTGAAGCTGAGGTTTTACCGTATTAAAACCAGTGTTGAGGACATTGACAGTGACTCTCAGCGCCGTCGCTATGATTTGACTACCGAACAGACACTTCCTTTCAAACCCTGCAGATGTGTTGAGCTGTGATTAGTTGTAGATGGAAACACATCAGGACCAGTCCCTCGTGATCACTGGTAGCCCTCGGTGGCTCTGCATGGTGGCTGTGCTGTCCCATGGGTGGCTGTCCTCCACACAGTGCTGGGCTCTCCCGTGGTGGGCCCTGGGAATCCAGGCATTTCTTCATGGAGAGGTTAACGAGCTACAGCTGCCCGTTTCGAGCCTTACTTTAGAAGAAGTCTTTATGTCTTCTGAGATTCTTGGAAGTCTTCTTAGATTCTCGTGTCTTATTTAGACCACAGAGCTCGTGACGCCAGTGAGGTTTCTTGCTGCGGACTTGAGCGCGTAGATTCAGAGGCTTGTGTGGGGCAGGCCTGTACCAGGACAGGAACTGGGGTTTGCTCTGTAAGGGGCGATGAGCACCGTGGGGTACAAGTACATATGCATTGCCCAGTTTTTGACCCAATAAAATGTGTCTGGCTGAATTGGGCGAGCTTTCTGATTTCAAACCTTTAGGGACTGGAATGTTCATTGGAAGGAAGTGGTTCCTGTGGGACTTGGGTGTGTTTATGGATAAATTTGGCTTTTATAAATAAAGTTTTATTCAGACACGATCACGTTCATTTGTTTATGGTTCATCCGTGACGGCTTTTGTACTGCAACAGCACAATCGCACGGTTGTGAGAGAGACCAGGGTTGGTGGCTCCAGCAGTGACCGTGGGGCCCACAAAACCTAACATGTGTCCCCCTGGCACTTTACAAAATGTTTGCCAACTCCTGCTTTACTTCATAAAAGCAAGGGCACAGCTGCATCTTGAAATAGCCTCAGCCCATTAGTTTTAATGTGAATGCCTTTATTTATTCATTTATTTATCCCACAGATATTTACCGAGAAGCTATTATGTGTCAGGGATAATAAGATGGTGACGGTCACGTAGGCTCTCACCCGTGTGGAACTTCCCAGGGGCTCCTGTGAACTTGAAGCTCCACTCCAGGATTGTGCTTTGTACGTGTCAGAACAAAAGCATGAAATGGGAATGGAATGGAATGACCACATTCTCCGTTTTGAATGAGTATATTGGTTATATTTCTTAATTTTATAAATTTGATAAACACTTTCCATAACGTGATGATCCACATTGATATGGCCGTGTGTCTGAGTGTGTCTGAAGGTCCTGCTTGTTTCCATGGGGTGACAGCCGACTCTCTAAGGCAGCGCGTCTGCATTGGGCCACGAGCTTGGACATGCTCATCCCAGCAAGCCAAGCAGACCTCCCATCTCAGGCTATGTGAATAGTAAATGATAAAACTCAACAGAAAGAAAAGCATGCAGGGTAATAAAACTGGGAATGTGGTATAGCAAATTCATCCATCACTGTTGGCGTGCTTCTCTGTTTGCTTACGTGAGGTTGTGAAAGTTCCTTCTCTTGATAGGGGTCGTAGAGGGCATTGTTGTGAGCACAGACAGGTGAAGCGGTTAACACTGCTTTAACCCCGGTAGTGTTTTCATGTATGTGCCTACATGCTTTATGGGTGTGAGTCACTGCTCTGTCGTCACCCCAGACTGTGCTCCGACAGACAGAAAGGAAATGCCGTTGACTCATCCCTGCAAACCCTCACAGGGCCGTCACGGCTGCCTTGGCTTGTTCCAGCCCGAGACATCCTTTAGGAAAGTGAAGTGAGGTCGAACATTTATTTGGATGTTGGAGGTACAGTTGGTTAGCTGCGTGGAATGATGTAAAGATCGCAAAAGGCATGACGTCCCGACAGTGTTCACTCCTTGCCTTAGAACCGTCTGCCGTCGGGCGGGATGCTCCTTGTCACCCTCTGGGGCAGTGATCTGGGTGACCGTGCTTTGCCCTAAAATCGGAGCCTCTCGGGAGGGGCTGTGCATGGGGGTCACTCTGCACTGGTTGGTTTTGTTGCCACGATTGTAATAAAGTTAAGGTGTAGCTCTTCCTTCTGAGGGAGAGATGGTACGTATGCATTCACACGTTCTGCTTCTGTGTTTAAAATGTTTTTACAGCTTCCGTCCTGCCCTTCATTTCAGTAGTTTTTTTCAGTGGTGCAGAATTAGGGATAAATGAGAAATGAGAATGGTGAAGACTGATGACAGTTGTTTTCCTCACGAAACTGGAAACCGTCGACTTAACTGCTTTGGCTCAAAAGAAGGGTTTCGGAAGCAAAATGAGGAGCGGTGGAATCACCTATCTGTGGTGCTAGAGAAGCTGCGTCTTCTGTCCTCAGGACAGGGAGCTCTTCTGCCCAGAACTCCAGCCTCGGGGGCGTCTCATTTGTCAAGGACAGCTCCTTAAGACCGACTTCCTCAGCCTCCGGTTTGGCCTCTGGAGAGGGGTCGTACCGACGTGCGCACGAGCATCTCATGGCAGAGCGAGTGGGGGTCTGGGAAGCGTATGAGGATGGTTCTCTTGGCCAGGAAGGCGGGATAAAGAGGTGATTAAGAACTCGGACGCTGAGGCCAGGTTCCATGGGTGCCGTTATTAGCCACAGACGATTTTGACCTGTTACTTAACTTCTCGTGTGCCCCGGTCTGCTCACCGGTGCCACGGGGATGAAGGTGTCCACCGCGGGGCTCTGGGAAGGGCTGAAGTAATGGACGTGTGCCTGGCACTTAGGACAGTGCCTGATACCTGCTAGGCTGTCCCTTGTGAATTTTTAAAACAGCCCTGCTGGCGAAGTGTCCTCCTCATGTGACAGGTGAGGGCGCCGACGTCCAGAGTCGCGTGACCTGTAAGAGTGACACCTGCTGCCGTCAGGTCTCCTGACTTGTGGCTACGCTGGTCATTGCGAGGATTATGGGGGCGTTTGGAGTGATAGAAAGTCCAGGGAGCAGAGAGGGAGACTCCTCGGTTCCGGAACAGTTCCCGCTGTTTGGACGTACCTAAGTGCGACGCAGGAAGCATTGCTTGTGGGTTCACTTGCACCGTGGTCTCCGGCTTCCCTCCATCGGGTACCCCCGGGCGTGTTTTGGAAGCATCACACCGAGGAAATCCACGCCCACAGTGTCCCACGGTGGCGGCCACATGCTTGGGAGAGTCAGCCGTGTCCGGGGTTGGCACTCACCCCGGGAATGTTGGCTGATTGGTTAATCAGATCCAGCATTAGGACCTCAGAGGAAGCTAAGATTTGTGTGGCCCAGAGGTGATTTGACCCCGCAGTGTGGGGTGAGGACATGGGCTTCTGTCGGAGCGGGGCTCGGGCCACCCGAGTGCTGCCTCACCAGTTTCTTCATGAAGAATATCGTCCCACAGCGTTGAGAATGTCTTACGGAGAAATTATTCAGATGGACTCCTGAAGGAGACTTGCCTCCGGGGGCTCAGACCTTGGTGTGACCCAGACGTCCGACGAGGGTCATGCTGCTTTCTGAGGACAAAGACAATGATTTCTTTGTACTTACTGTGGACTCAAGACACTGAAACTTAGTATCACTGTGGGTAATCTGTTACATACCCCAAATATGCAGCCGTCCACGCAAGGAAAAACGTGGCGGGGGCCCACAGTTTGGGGGGCTCCCTCCCTGCAGGGGCCTTTGGAGAAACACGGCTCTGCTCAAAACTTCCAAAGCTGGCTTCTTGGCCAGACTCGCGCACTTGGCCCCGCAGCAGCCTTGGCCCGTGTTCCCCCCGCTGCTCGCCGCCTGGCGTGTGGGAGGCGCTCAGATATTTCTTGAATGAACAGATCTGTCTGAACTGTGCCTTTGTCTTCAGTTTGCGTTTCTCTTAACAAGAAGTTGTTTACCATGCGCATGTTTTTGGGAATTAAAGCTCCGAGCCCTCTGTTACCTCCTGCGTCTGAACACATGGCTTTCTGTTGTCTCTTCGGAGGAAGGCAGTGCTGTTTTGAGCATTGATTCCAACACCTGGTTTTACAATGACATTGATATTCCAGAGAACAGCCCTTTGCAGAGAATAGAGGGATTAGCTATGAATTCTGGAGAAACGACCCTCGGTTTGCCAAGTGCTTGTGGGAAGCGTAATAGGTTCTGAGATTTAATCCTCCTTGCTTTGTTCTCGTTCCTTGGGAGCCTTTTGCCGTGCTAAGTAGTCTGGGATTAAATATTAGTAGTTTCGTCACTGTCTTAACTTGACCCCTTTTTGTGGGTGGGAAATCCCAGTCAGCCCTGTTTTCTGAATGTCAGCAACAAAGTTCTTGTGATGATTATCTCCTTAGTATTCTCAGCCACACCGTGACTGTATCCTGTCAATGACCACACCGTCACTGAGCTCGCGTGTGGCCGAGGGGCCACAGGCTCGCTTGTACCCCTCACATGCACTCTGTCGCCGGTGGGGGCGGGGTGCGGGCCATCCGGGGCGCTGCAGCTGCCTGGGGGTTGGAGTCCCCCTCAGGACTTCCAGAGTGTGCCATGTCGGGGTCCATAACCATCCCACCCTCCTCCCCATACTCCTGTTTTCTTTGTCTAGGGTCTCAGAACCTCAAAAGCAGAACAGTGATTCTTATAATTGGTTTCCGAACAGTGGCATCAGTGTGGCCTGAATGTCGGAGTAGGCGGTCTCAGGTCCGCAGCGGCCCTGTTGGATCAGGGTCCTGTGAGTGAGGTCTAGTGAGCTGTGTTTTAAAGAACCTTTCAGGTGATGCTGCTTCTGTTTTAATTGAAAAAACATGTAACATGAAAGTTACTGTCATGACCACTTTTAAAAAAAATTTTTTTTTTAAAGATTTTATTTATGTATTTGACGGACAGAGATCACAAGTAGGCAGAGAGGCAGGCAGAGAGAGAGGGAGAGGAGGAAGCAGGCTCTGCTGAGCAGAGAGCCCGACGTGGGGCTTGATCCCAGGACCCTGGGATCATGACCTGAGCGGAAGGCAGAGGCTTTAACCCACTGCACCCCCCAGCCGCCCCTGTCATGACCACTTTTGAGTGTACAGTTCAGTCATGTTAAGTTGATTTGCTTCGTCGTGAAACAGCGCTTCATGTCCCCTTTCTGCTGATGGTCTCCCCAGCCCCTCTCTTTTTGGGCATTTATTTACCTTCTCCCCCGGGAGCAGGAGTCACAGATGCACTCATGGTAGTCCCTTGTCCCCGCCATCGGCCGTGGTCCAGAAGCAGGGGATCCTCCTCGGAGCGGTCAGGAGGTCAGTGGTCACTTACACACCAGGCCATAGCCTGTTGGTCATCCCCTCACTCCGTCTCATCCCACGGGCTTTTTATCATCTGGCACTATCACCAGAAGTCTGGGGGTAGCACAGCTAGGTGTTTTGAGAGAGAGAGAGAGAGAGAGACACCACGCTCCCGTAACTTTCGTTATAGTCTGTTGTCATAGTTGTTCCATTTTCGTAGGAGTTCCTGTTGTTAACCTCTCACTGTGCCTGATTTAGAAATTACACCTTACTCTAGGTGTGCGTGTGTGGGAGAACACGTGGGGTGTCACGTTCGGCACTGTCTGAGCTTTCAGGCACCTGCTGGGGTCTTGGAACGCATCCCCCACAGGTGAGGAGAGACTTACTGTGTTGTATACATGGATTACTTGAACTTTCCTGCACATAGGTTTTGTTTTTCTGGGATTTAATCATTGTTTTGTGTTAATTTAGAGAGGGAGAGATAGCGAGAGAGCGCATGGGGAGGGGCAGAGGGAGAGAATCTCAAGCGGACTCCGTACCGAGCGTGGAGCCTAGTGTGGGGTTTGATCTCACAACCCTGAGATCATGACCTGAGCTGAAACCAAGAGTTGGACACTCACCGATGGAGCCACCCATGCGCCCCAGTAATTGTCTTGTTTTAAAAATTGTGTGTTCTAATTGCTGATAAAGGTTAACTTCCGTGTGCGTCTGCTCTCAGTATCTTAAGACATGAGGTATTTGATCACTTTTATCTTGTGGACAAGGTCTCTGCCTGAGGCTTGTGCCCGGTGCGGTCCAGACAGCTGCCCCTTCAGCCCTGCTGGGCATCGCGGCTCGGCCTGGGCTCTCCCTTCAACACCGCCCCGGGGCTTCTCTGATCTTCTCCTGGACCCGCTTCTCTGTTTGCCTCACTTCACGTTCTCCCCTTTCTCCGTTTCCTCCCTTGTAGCGGACCACATCTTCTGGAACTTTCCTAACAAATTATACGGCAGGGAAGACTTCGGAGTCATTTTGTATCTGAGTAATGTCACGTTCATGTTTAGTTGACAGTCTGGCTGGGTGTGGAATTCCTGCTTGGACATCTGTGAACCTCAGACGGGGAGGGCTTGTGCCTTGTCCTCGGGCTGCTGGTGAGATGGGGAGAAGCCCCAGGCTTTCCCATGCCCGACCCCTTGTCAGGCTGACTTTTCTTTTCCTCTCGGGCTCTTAGTTCTTCTCCTTATCTTCAGTGCTCTGAAATTTCGTGAGACTATTCCTTGCGGGGAGGGTCTCTTTTCATTTACTGCGCTGAGATGCACGTGGGCACCTTCAGGCTGGAAACTCTCGTCATTTTTAGAAATTCTCTCGAAGTCAGTATTGATCTGCCTCCATCTTCTTTCATTCCTTCCCTCTGACGGTCCCATCGGTGCGGACTCACCCGTCTTGTGGCCGCCTTGGCTTTGCTCCCATTATTTTCGTGGAGTATTTTCTCAACTTCGCTTTCTCATCTTCTCTTAACATTTTTCCTTTATTTTCTGACTGCTCTGTTTCTCCTGCTGGCTGTTCTCTGGATGCTTCTGTTTTGCTGAATCTTGTGATTTCAGGACAGAGTATTTTCTCATAGCTCTCCGAGGGGGTTGAACCTATGATTTTTCCTTCGATTTGAAGCTCCCCCCATAATTAACTTCTGTTACGTTGCTTTCTTTCCCCTCCCGCTTCTGGCTTTCATGTTAGATACTGCGTGTGTGCCTGGTGATCCTTGACTGTCTGTTCGTGCTTGAGAACGAGGCTTCACAAATGGGAAGACTGGGTTCTCGCATATGTCGAGTCTATTGGTAGCATCCATTTGCTTTCCAGCTCTAATCTTTTTTTTTTTTTTTAAAGGTTTTATTTATTTATTTGACAGACAGAGATCACAAGTAGTCAGAGAGGCAGGCAGAGAGAGAGGAAGGGAAGCAGGCTCCCTGCTGAGCAGAGAGCCCCATGTAAGGCTCGTTCCCAGGACCCTGGGATCATGACCCGAGAGGAAGGCAGAGGCTTTAACCCACTGAGCCACCCAGGAGACCCCCAGCTCTAATCTTTTAACCTCTCCTGTTGTCCCTGTCCCTGTGGCTTTATGCTTTAAAAGCATTAATTCTTGTTTGGGGGTTTTAGGAGGCAGATGACTAGCTCTACATGTTCATTTCACCGGCTTTAACAGGAAGTCAGTGTACAAGTCTTCCCAAACTCCAGGGCGGGACTGGTAGCCTTGGTGTTTCCCACCAGCCCGCGGGGGTGAGCCTTCCTGGGTGTCCCCTTATGTTTACGGTGTGATGTATATTTGGATGGTCTCAGCAGCGACCCTGGCTTTCCTGGTAACTCTGCTGTAGCTGTCTGCTCTCCTCAGCAAAAGGCTTTCATCTTGGATATAAAGTACCAATAAATTTATAAATAAATAGGCTTTGAGACAAAAAATAAGAATCCTTAAAAGAGTTGTATTGATGTTTCTAAAAGGAATTTTCCAAGCGTAAGCGCATAATCCTTAGATTAAAGTGCGGCTGACACATTAAGCCTTCTTCCATGGAAAGCGGAATAATAGGGCTTTAATGCCGGTTGTCCTTGACCACCCACGAAGGGCGCGCCTGTGGGCCGGACAGGCTGGACAGTGAGGTGGCGTTGGTGATTATGATCCCTGGTGACTGCTTCAACGAGGCCCTCACTCTTGGGTCGCCAGAGGGGTGATCAGAAACTCTGGGAAAGAAGGAATCTGCGTTCTGAGAGCAGGTCTCTGGTGAAATTAAGCAGTTTTTAGGAGGGCAGTGTGGTTCTTCTAGGAGAGGCTGATGACCTTGGATTATTTCACGATGTGGCCTTTGTGGTGACACGTGCGGCTGCTTTGGGTCCTCCCTGCGTGTTGCATGTGTCTGCTGTGAATCCCTCCTCCCCCCACCAAGTGGTGAATACCACTGCCTCATAACCTGACAGTCCCTTCTGGCCCTGGTGGTGATGAGATAAGGGCATCAGGGGACCTGTGGCTCTGGGCGGTGACAGCCTTTCAGTACCCACTGACTTCACCCCCAGGAGATGGATGGAAGGCCTCTCGGCCTCCCTGCTGACCGCTGTGGAAGCTTGCCCGAGACAGTCTTCTCTCTCCAGGAGGCTGCATGCAAAACCCAGACACTGCTTTCTCCTTAAAAGCACAAGAGACCTTTAGTCTCGGGAAACGAACTGAGGGTTGGCTGGAGGGGAGGGGCTGGGAGGGATGTGGTGCCTGGGGGATGGACACTGGGGAGGGCATGTGCTGTGGTGAGCGCGGTGAACTGTGTAAGACGGATGATTCACAGACCTGTACCCCTGAAACAGATAATACATTTTATGTTAATTAAAAAACATTCAAACAAATTAAGTAAAAAGAAAAGCATTGACTTCCGATTACTCTGTAAACTTTGGAGGAAGTCAGATTCATGGATTTCCGAAGCTTCGAAAGTCTTACTTGCTGCTGTTATTAAAGCCACTGCCCGTCTCGGGGTCCTTTTCATTTCTGTCTTGAGGTGGAGCTAAAACGAACAGGGAGCCAGGTCCTGCAGAGATGCCTGCGTGTTGACTGAGTTTTTAAAAACAGTAGCTCTGACCGCATTGCGGACTCTTGCATGTTTGGTAGGGACCGTTTCTGGGAAACTGGCGACCCCTTTCCTCCTCCGTGTCCTGTGTCTCTCCCTCGTGCCTTCCCAGGCCGGCTCCTTGTCTCTCCATGTGTCTGGGAACGAGGGGATTCTTGGAGCCGTGGCGGTGACTCGGGCTGGGACCAGAGCTTGTGGGGCCGAGAGCACCCTGCATGCGATCATGGGTGAGCTGACCCACGTGCGGGCGAGGTTTCCCAAGTTCGGTCATCCTCGTCCACGATCAGAGCTGATGCCTCTGGCACTCGGCCACTTCCGAGGCCCTGGCCCGAGTAGGAGCAGAACGTTTCCTTAGTTACCCTCAACTTCACGGAAGCACCCTAAGTGTTCCAAAAGACTTTTTTTTTTTTTTTTAATTCTGAGGGTCAGCAAAGGAAAATAAACTTTTCTAAAAAATTAAGTTAAATATTTTTAAAATTAAAAGCAGAACTACCCTTCTTTGCAGAAAACACGGTTTCAGGGCTCGGCCAGAGCTTGCTTGCTCCCAGGGCATGAGGCCCTAGCTCTGCGTGGTGTTCGGAGATTGCTAGAAGAGAGTGTGGGAGGAGTCAGACATTGACAGTTTCCAAGTGCTTTAAATTCTGTGGCTGCAGGGCAGCCGCCATGTAAAATGTGGCTGTGTGGCCAAGGTGATGTTGCACTTGGTGTGTGTCTTGGTTACAATTTGTATCCCACAGACCAGGAAGAGGAGAAGTGTATCACATGCGGGGAGGCCAGGAACCCTGTGATGTCGGGAAAGGAAGAGTTACATTTCTGAGCTCGGTGACTTTGTGACTCAGAACCTGTAGGAGACAGACCACAGCTTTGTCGTTTGGATTTCAGATTGTCCTCAATAGGCCCCCTCATTGAGTTGAGAATTTTAACCACTTTGTTTCTTCCCTGTAGAACACATTGCTCTTCAGACAGAGTGTGAATGAAATATTCTGTCTGTCCTGGGACACCCCCTGCTCTCGGAGGGGGAGGAGAAGAAAGGGTGGCATTTATGGAATTCGGCGATTCTGCTCAAAGGCGTGTGTTCCTCCAGCTGCAGCTGTGGTGGCCGCTGGAGAGGGGACAGGGGTAGGCCGAGCGGCTCTGAGATCAG
>NW_022632026.1:0-19404 GCF_010015895.1 Lontra canadensis
CAAATACATAATGGGAAAAGTCTTTGCAGGTTGGGAAAACTGGAAAGCCATATGCAAAAGAAGGAAAGGAAACCTCTTTCTTACACACACACACACACACACACACACACAGGATTTTCTTTCACCAAACAAAAATATGTGTTTGAGCCCTAAATGTGACCCTGAAACCATAAAAATCCTAGAAGAGAGCACAGGCAGTAATTTCTCTGACACTGGCTATAAAGATATTTTTCCTGATGTGTTTCCTGAGGCACAGAAGCAAAAGCAAAAATAAACTATTGAGACTTCACCAAAATTAGAGGCTTCTGCCCAGTGAAAGAAATAATCAATAAAACTAAAAGACAATCTACCAAAGGAGATAAGATATTTGCAAATGACATATTAATAAAGGGTTAGTATCTAAAGTATACACAGAATTTACACAACTCAACACTGAAAAACAAGCAATTCAGTTAACAAATGGGCAAAAGACATGAACAGACATTTCTCCAAAGACATCCAGATGGTCATCAGACACATGAAACGATGTTCAACATCACTCATCATTAAGGAAATGTAAATCAAACTAAAATGATATATGATCTCACACCTGTCAGAATGTCTAAAATCAAAAACTAAAGAAACAATGTGTTCGTGAGGATGTGGTGAAAAAGGAGCCCTACTCATGCATGCATTGTTGGTTGAAATGCAAACTAGGGCAGCCACTGATGAAGACTGTAGGGAGGTTTCTTAAAAAACTAAAAATAGAGCTACCATATGATCCATTAATTCCACTAGTGGGCATTTACCCAAAGAATATGAAAATAGTAATTTGAAAAGATATGTACACCTCTATGCTTTTGCAGCACTATTTACAATGGCCAAAATATAGAAGCAGCTCAAGTGTGCATGGATAGGCAAATGGATAAAGAAGATGTGCTGAAGAAGATTTGAATGGATAAAGAAGATTCAGAAGATGAATGGATTAGGAAGATATAAAAGAAAAATACAATAGAAGATATAATGTGTGTGTGTGTGTGTGTGTGTTAGCTATAAAAAAGAATGAAATCTAGCCATTTGAATCAACATCGATGGATATAGAGTGTACTATGCTAAGCAAAATAAGTCAGAGAAGGACAAATTCCATTTGACTTCATTCACATGTGGAATTTAAGGAACAAAACCAGTGAATAAAGGAAAAAAGAGAGAAGGAAACCAAAAAACTGATCTTAACTTACAAGAACCAAGTAAGTGATGGCTATCAGAGGAGAGGTGGGTGAGGGGATGGCTGAAATAGGTGAAGGGGAGAAAGACCACGCTTACCTTGAAGAGCACTGAGTAATGTATAGAATTGATGTTATCACTGTATTGTACATCTAAAACTAATATAACAGAATATGTAGACTACACTGGATTTAAATTTTTTAAAAATGTACTTAGAGTCAATTTAAAGAAAAAAACATAGAAGAAGGAAAAAAGAAAAAAGCAATTATTAACCAACATTCTTAAAAATTAAAGAAAGCCTAGGGAGTTTTCCAAATTAAAGGAGAATGAAACATTATGGTCATTAAATAAACATGTACTCTTAAATTGTATTTTTTCTATAAGGAAAATTTTTAGTCACGAGTGAAACTTAAATAGGATTGGAGAACTTCATGTTGATAATGTATCATTGTTAATGTCCTGATACTAATGGTTATAGCATGTATTGCTAGTAGAATATATTTTTTTTATATAAACACATACTACTATATTGACAGAGCATCAAATGGTGCAGGAATAAAAGATATTCATTGTCTATTGGTTTTTTTGTTATGCTTTATATTGTTTCAAAATTTAAAAAATAGCAAAGTATTTAACTATTGTTATTGACCTCCAATTTGGGGCATAGGTCAGAAGTTAGTGAAATCCTAACATTGACTAAGAAAGCAAGAGAAAGTTTCCTTTTGAGATAAACCACCTTAATGTGTAGAAATGATCATACTGTCCCAAGGAACTGGAATATCTGAAATTCTTTTGGCATTAAGTATAGAGTTTAAAATATTTCTAGTTCTCTTTTGGGAGCATATCTGTTTTGTTTTGTAGTTAAAGAAAATCAGTTTTGTGCTTATAGCAATTCAGTTTTTCTTTCTTTCCTTTTTTGTTTGTTTGTTTGTTTTGGTTGTTGTTTTGTTTCTTACATAACTGATATTCCTGACATGAGTCTCCAGAGGTCATTTATTTTTCTTTTCTTCTTCTTTTTTTTTAATTAATCCCTTGAGTGTCTTTTGAGAAAAATGATAAAACTGTGCATTTTGTTAGTGCACAATATGAAGCAAGAATTCTTTGTTACAAAATTTGGGTTCCTTTCATATGAGGGATTTTCCAAAACGTCTTTTCATTTATAGCATTACATTTCCATTATGAATTTTTATGGAGACATTCAGCTTCATTTCAATATATAAGAAAAGAAGACAGAAAATGAATCTTACCTAGCCTGAAAGAGGATTCTAATTATATGTAATATCTGGATTCTGTCATTTTAATGAGTAGCAGTGGAAGTGAAAGTAATTAACAGATGCATATAATTTTGAGAATGCATATGTTTTTAGAATTCTTCTTGAGAGAGAATAGTCATCATTTATTTTTGACCACTGTTTCTACCATATTCCTATAAGGAGAAAATTATATTACTGTATTTGAGATATGGTAAGTCACTTAAAATTTGCAATAAATATCTAGCTCATAAATGAGAGCATTCTCACAAGTAAAAGTCAGGTAATCTACTGACTTCTGAACTGTCATTTACTTTTCTGTTTTTATGTAGATGCAATAGTCAAAGCTTCATGATTAAATGCAACTGATATGAGAAGACTGATGCATTTGAAACCAAAGAAAAAGAATAATTAAGTGAAACGAAATAAAGGAACAATGCAGAAGTACTGCACCAAAACAAAATAATAACATAAATCAGAATATTTCAGCCATAGAGAAAATATGTAACTGTGATTATTTCTATATATTACAAATTTTTAAGTGTTTTAATGAGCTAAGAATTTTTGAAGAATATTACATATAAATAATTGGTATTAATTTTCTAAATGTTACAAGAATTTTTTCAATAATTTTTAAGATATACATAGAAAATACATTTAAAGTCAAGCTTATGTTCTATTTAGAATACCGAAATAGAAATCAGCTCATTTGGAAATGATCAGCTAAAATTTAAGTTATCTTTTAAGTTCCAATAGAAAAAAGAAAAAATTAAGTAGTTTTGTTACCATAACTAAGGTTTAAATGGAATCATCTGTTAGAGGTTCTTAGGTTGATCTATGCTATAGTTTTAAGTATCAACTGTCTTGTGAAATCAGATCATTTTTTTTAACTTATTTACGTTTCTGACTATTATTTTTGGTTTTTTGCTTTTTGTTTTTTTTCTGTCTGTACCTTCTTAAAAACTCCTCTTATTTCCACTTCTGGAGTTGTTTTCCTATATCTATTTTCATAATATTCAAATCGGAAATGAGGAATCAGTCAAGAGAGATCAAGTTCATTCTCCTAGGATTGACTGATGACCCACAATTGCAAATTGTGATTTTTATATTTTTCTTCCTAAACTATGTGTTGAGTGTGATTGGGAACTTAACCATCATCCTTCTTACCTTGCTAGATCCCCGCCTCAAGACTCCCATGTATTTTTTCCTCCGAAATTTCTCCTTCTTGGAAGCCTCATTGACAACAGTCTGTATTCCCAGATACCTGATAAGCATCATGACTAAAAACAAAATAATTTCCTACAATAGTTGTGCATCTCAGTTATTCTTTTTCCTCTTATTAGAAATTACAGAATTTTACCTACTGGCTGCCATGTGTTTTGACCGGTATGTAGCAATCTGCAAACCCCTCCATTACCCCATCATTATGAACAACAAAGTTTGTTACCAACTACTATTCAGCTCTTGGACAATTGGCTTTCTGTTTACATTTCCACCAGTGGCCTTGGGATTGACACTGGATTTCTGTGCTTCCAGAGTAATTGATCATTTCATGTGTGACACTTCCCCCGTGCTGCAGCTTTCCTGTACTGACACTCATTTACTGGAATTGCTTTCATTTGCCTTAGCTATTGGAATACTCCTGATCACGTTGCCTTTAGTAATTCTTTCCTACACATACATTATCAAGACCATTCTAAAACTCCCCTCTGCTCAGAAAAGAACAAAGGCTTTTTCTACTTGTTCTTCTCATATGATTGTAGTCTCCCTTACTTATGGTAGCTGTATCTTTAATTACATAAAGCCAACAGCAAAGGAAAGGGTGACTTTATCCAAAGGTGTAACTGTTATTTACACCTCGGTTGCCCCTTTATTAAACCCTTTCATTTACACTCTCAGAAACCAGCAAGTGAAACAAGCCTTCAAGGATATACTCCAAAAGATTTTCTCTTTTTTCAAAAAATGAAGAGGAAATTTAATTTTAAAATCTTAGCTAAAAAGTAAATAAAAATTTTGACTCATTTTATAAGCTTACTTAATATATTCTTCAAATAGTCCATCTAATATTTATACCTCATAATATTTAACTACACCTGTCACCACAATTCATCTTTTCCTCCTACTCCATGATTAACAGTCCTGTGCTAAATAAAGTATGAGTATTCACTTGAGTTATCAACACAAATGTGAAATTTCTTTCACTCTACAAAACATGGTTCTGACCTCCTCAAAAACATGACTTTAAATAGATATTCATTATAAAAATTTTAAATAAGTATCAGACATCAATATAATAACATGCACTACTATTGGAACTCTAGGAAGTTCTTCAAATGCCACACAAATATTTTCAACAAAGCAAGAAAACAAGGTAGGCTTCAAGTCATAAATAGCTCATATGTTCTAAAATGTAACAGAACTTTATCTGGTATGTCAGTAGACCTGAAAATTTGGAGTGAGTAACAATCACACACCTGGTTGGCTTATTTAATAGCAGAGACAATATTCTCATCCTTAAAATGTCTTTTTTTTAAAGATGTTATTTATTCATTTGACAGAGAGAGAGAAAGAGAGAGAGACAAAATGAGCATAAGCAGAGGGAGAGGGAAAAACAAACTCACTTCTGAGCAGGACATTGGGCCGGATCCCAGGACCAGGAGATCATGACCTAAGCTGAAGGCAGATGCTTGACCATGTGAGCCACCCAGGTGCCCCCCTAAAATGTCTTTTTAACTTAGCTGGAGTAAAGTACAGAAACATGGACTACAGGATTTTCTGTTGTCGGTGGTTCCTATGAGAGTTTTCTTTTTTGATATAAAAACCTATGTGAGCAGATTTTTATTTTATTAAGATTATTATGTTAAATTTATTGAGGATGGGTTTTTGGATGTTAGAGTTAGGAAGACAGGTTAAATGGCTAATACTTCAAACTAAATGAGTTATTTGAGAATTGAAATGCAATAGTGTCAATGAATCTGAAGCTCTGGGAAATGGTTCCATAGATATTAGGAAAACAAACTGCGAGGAATGGTTGAACATTTGGCTATATGGGATAAATGGAAAAAGATTTTAAAAACTAAAATGTAGCTTCCTTAAACCTTCATTCTACCCATTCCTGCACATACTCCTTTATATATTCAATATTTTTAAAGAAGGCAGTATTATTGGTATCTAGTCAGATTAAAAAAAAAAAAAGGTACCTACAAAGAAATCCATGAAATACATAGAGTTCCATATTGGGTATATTATGCCACCTGAGAATTAAGAGTGCAAAAATCATTAAGGTATTTAATGCTGTAACTCCTATCCATGTGACTTTGAGAAGAAAACAATCTAAGTTCACATTTGTGTTCTGATTTATTTTACTATTTTAAGCCAACACTGCTAAGCACCTTCTTTTCTAAGGTAACTACAAGGGAATAAGTTCATGTTATGATATTCAAGCCCCCAAAGCTTTCCAGTAAGCTCTTTAAAAACTATTAGACCTTTATTAGATATTGTTAGAGAATATTTTCCTCATTTTTTGTGTTGTCTTTTCATTTTCCTTACAGTGTCCTTTGGTTACAGAATTTTTAATTTTGATGAAGTCTTTTTTTTTTTTTTAGTTTTTATTTTGTTGCATGTGCTTTTGGTATCATATTTAAAACACCATTGCTTAACCCAAAGTTGCAAGGAGGTACACCTACCATTTATTCTAAGAAATTTCTAGTTTTGTATCTGACTATTAGGTCTTTGGTTTCTATTGAGTTAATGTTTCCATACAGTTTCAGGTAGAGATTAAAGTCACATTTGCATGAAAATAGTTATCACAACATGATTTGCTGAAAAGGCTATCATTTCCCCATTCAATAATTTTGGGACACTTGTTAAAAATCAATTGATCATAAATGTATAGGTTACTATAGGACTCTCAGTTTTATTCCTTTGTGTTATTGGTCCATTGCTATGCCAGTACCACACTCTCTACCATTGTACTTTTATAATAAGTTATGAAATTGGAAAAGATGACTCTTTCAACTTTCTTCCTTTTTCACTATTGTTTTGGCTATTCAGGGTCCCTTGCAATTCCATATGAATTTTAGGATCAAACTGCTCACTTACATAAAAAAAGCAGCTGAAAATTTAATAACGATTATGTTGAATCTGTGGATTAGTTTGGGAACTATTACCATCTAATTCAATGTCAGGTCTACTCTCCAATACATATATAGTTTGTCGTTATTTATTTAGGACTTCTTTAATTTTTTAAAAATTTTGTTAATTTCTTGGTACAATGTTGCACTACCCTGGTAAAAATCACATAAAATAACTCCTACAACTGAACAATAAAAAAGAACAAACACTCAAAAAAACATAGACAAGGGACTTAAGGAAGATATACAAAAGGGAAAAAAAGCACATGAAAAGATGTCCAAGAACATTACTACCAATTTACAGCCAATAAGACATACCACTTTACAGCCAGTAAGACAGTTATAATATGTATTTGTATAGGTGTCTGCTTGTGTGTGTGTGTGTGTGTGTGTGTGTACATATATCTTGGTTATAAATATCATAAAAAATAACAAGTGCTACTATACAGAATAACAAGTGATGATATACAGAATTTGAAACCTTCATATACTGCTAGTGCATATGTAAAAGGTGCAGCCACTTGGAAAATTTGGCAGCTCATCAAGAAGATAAATAGAGAGTTACTATATAACCCAGAAATTTTACTTCTAGGAACTGAAAATATATGTTCACATAAGAACTTCAACACACATTTTCATAGACACATCATGCATAAGAGTAAAAAAATAGAAAAAAAAAAACAAGTAAACTTCAAGTGATGAAAGTATAAACAAAATGTGATACAGGTAAATTTTATTCATTTTCATTTTATTGTGTTTTGCTTTGCTGTACTATCCATATACTATGTTTCCCACAAATTGAAGGTTTGTGATAATCTTACATTAAGAAAGTCTATTGGTACCATTTTCCAACAGCATTTGCTCACCTCTGTATTATATTGTGGCAATGCTCACAAAATTTCAAGATTTTTCATTATTAGTATATTTGTTATGGTGATCTGTGATTGTGATCTTTGATGTTGCCATTGTAATTGTTTTGGGACACCATAAACACTGCCCACATAACACAGCAACTCTAATCACCAAATGCTCTGTGTGTTCCTACTGCTCCACTGGCCAGCTGTTTTCCCTTCCTTCTCCTTCTCTTCTGGCCTCTCTATTCCTTGACAGACACACCAATATTGAAATTGGACTAAATAATGACCCCACAGGACCTGTAAGTGTACAAGTGAAAGGAAGAATCACCTGTCTCACACTTTAAGTCAAAAGCTAGAAATGATTAAGCTTAATGAGGAAAGCATACAAAAAGCCAGGATAGGCCAAAACCTGGTTCTCTTGCACTAGTTAGCCAAGCTATGAATACAAAGATAAAGTTCGTGGGGTCCTGGGTGCTCAGTTGGCTAAGTATCTGACTCTTGGTTCCTGATCAGGGCATGATCTTGTGGTTGTGGGATTGAGCCCTGTGTCTGGTTCTCCAGCTCAGTGTATAACCTACTTCAGATTCTTTTTCCCTTTCTCTCTCCTGATCACTCTTTCAAACAAATAAATAATTTTTAGAAAGAGAAAAAAAAGAGATAAGAAAAAGCTCTTGAAGGAAATTAAATGTGCTATTCCAGTGAACACTTGAGTAATAAGAAAGGCAGAAGCAGCCTTATTGCTGATAGGGAGAATGTTTTAGTCTACTAGATAGAAGATCAAACAAGCCACAGTATTTCATTAAACCAAAGCCTAATGCAAACCAAGGACCTAATTCTCTTCCATTCTATGAAGACTAAAAGTGGTGAGGAAGCTACAGAACAAAAGTCAAAGCAAGCAGAGGTTTGCTCATGAGGTTTAAGGAAAGAAGCCATCTACCTAACACAAAAGTAAAAGGTGAAGCAGCAAGGACTGATGTAGTACCTTGAAGTGAATTATCCAGAAGATCTAGCTAAGACAATTAAAGAAGGTGACTACACTAAACCACATACCTTCAATGTAGATGAAAAAGATTTATAGTGGATGAAGATTCTATCTACCACTTTTATAGCTAGAGAAGAGTAGCCAATGCCTGGCTTCAAAGTTTCAAAGTCTAGGCTAACTCTTTTGTTAAGGCTAAGGCAGCTAGTGACTCTAAATTGAAGCCAATGTTCACTGACCATTTTGAAAAACCTAGGTCTAAGCATTATACTAAATCTACTCTTCTGGAGTTCTATAAATGGAATAACAGAGCCTGGATGGCAGCAATTCTGTTTATAACATGGTTTATTAAAGATTTTAAGCTCACTGTTGAGACTTACTGTTCAGTAAAAGATTCCTTTCAAAATGTTGTTCATTGATAATGCATCTGACCATTCCAGAGCTCTCATGGAGATGTACAATATGATTAATGTTGTTTTCATGACTCCTAACACCACTATTCTGCAGGCCATGAATTAAGGAGTAATTCTGATTTTCAAGTCTTATATTTTTAGAAACACATTTCATAAGGCTAGAGATGCCATGGATACAGATTTCTCTGATGGTTCTGGGCAAAGTAAACAGAAAATTTTCCTGGAAAGGATTTATCACTCTACATACCATATAGAACATTTTTTGAATCATAGGAAGAGGTCAAAAAGAGTCAATATGAACAGGACTTTGGAAGAAGTTGATTATAGCATGTAATATTTATAAATTTTGTCAGTTATTGTTCTGTGTAGAAATAATTGAACCCCAGACTTTGCTTAGATTCATTTATATTATAATAATGAAAGTGATTCTTGAGAGAAATTCAAGGTATAATTTATTTATTTCTGTGTTTGGGGAATCTTTCCATATTTTAAACCATTTATAAATTAAAGATTTCTGATACATTCTAGTCATGTCAATGTAAACAAATGTATTAAGTATGTCTTACATAAAAGCAAATATAATTATTTAAATCCAACAAATTTGTATAACTATTGACAAAGCATGTACAGAATATCTGCATCATACTTAATAATTTCTTTGGCTTCTTCCCAGCCATTCCCTCTGGTCTCCATGCCTGCTAGTGGATTCAGATAAACACAGATGTCTTTTGGTCACAGAAATCATTTCCTTTTCTGGAATTTCTTATAAAAGAAATCACGGTTTCTCTTGCTCAGCCATGTTTTGGACATTCACCCATTTTATTGTGTACATCCTTATGTTCTTTCCTTTTTGTTCATGCAATTTGACCAAATCTACATTTAGCACATTTGGATTAGCAAATTCAGAATCTCTGGCATCCTTCTGTCTTAGCCGACTTTCCCTCCCCAGTTCCCGCACATTGATGTTCTTATTCTCTGAGGAGTCTCTCCAGAAGACAGAATCATTTGATTTGATCAGTGTAATATCAAGTACACACCATATTCTGAAATGCCAATCCCTAAAAGCCTGTATCTTCCCAATTGTCCTTCTGAAATAAGTGTCTGCTAAAGGAAAATTAATTGGGGCAGAGAGGTTCGTCCCCTATGCCTTGGTGACTCTACTCCTCAATTCCCATTCTCCATGGCAGTTGGAATTACAGAATTACAGGAATTGTCTTTAGAGAAAATTAAGAAGGATACATGAAGAGGAACACCATTCACCATTTTGTTTATCCCAACTGCTAATTAACATCTTCTGCTCTTCTTTTTGATGCAGCATGTTGCAAGACTCAACCTACTTTTCTCCTTTGTGCTAGTAGCTACTTGATCTTTTTGGGTTTACACCTACAAAGAGTTGCTGTGGAATAATACACTGTCTTACCTCCTGTCTTTGCTAATATCTCATGAATCAGTATATTTGGTTTAAGGCTATACTGCCAGTTATATATGGAATCACAAAATGTTGTAATTATAAGAAATCATAAATTTGCAAATTCTTACAGCATGTATCACTTGTCAGCCAGGATTCAGGTGAAGGTAGGATTTCTGTAAGTCCTTTGGAAAGAAAGAAGATATTGGAGGAATTTTAGCTTTTAAAAATAATGAAAGAGATAGCTATGGAAGGAAAACATTGAGCACCAGAGAGAATGTTGAGGAAACTAATACCAAAGTATGTTAAAGCCCTGAGAGAATGCTTCAAAAAAGCTTAATGGGAAATCATCATGATTCAGGTATTTCTGAGAAAGCATCTACTAATAGTGTTAGCAATAAAGTTGGTAGTTTTCAAGTTCTTTTGAAAATCCACTATGAATCTAGGTTATATGCACCAATCTGGGTGCAAAGTGGAAAGCAATATCCTCTACTTCCCTTCCAACCTCCAAATTTTTCACCAAGTCCTATCACTGACAAATCATAAATTAGAAAAATAGAGGGAGGGGAACTCTCATAAATAGCATCCCAGTTTTCTCCACAGCACTGAGAACAACTGAGAGAATATAATGTGATATTGAGTTGGCAACAGACAGTTCAATGCAGATACTTTGAAAATAACCAAAAAAGGAGTCTCAGAAATTGCAAATGAGTGTTTTTTTTTCACTGGCTCTATCAAAGTGTGGTATCAATATTGGGGGCAATGTAGCAGACATGAGATGCAGGCCCCTGGTGTCTCAATCAATTAAGCATCCAACTCTTGGTTTTAGCTCAGGTCATGATCCAATGGGTCCTGGGATCAATCCCCATAGGATTGCTCTCAGTGGGGAGACTGCTTGAAGATGCTCCCTGTCTGTGCCTCCCCCCAAATGTGCTCTCTCTTCCTCTCCCTCTTTCTAAATTAAATAAATCTTTAAGAAGAAAAAAAAGATGAAGAGAAGAGATTCGTCTTGCACCCTTTTGTTCAATTTACCCCCACTATGTAGGACACTATGTCAAGATCCTGACATTATGAATGCTTAAATGCATATAACCCCCTCATGTTATTTTTTTTTTTAATTTGACAGACAGAAATCACAAGTAGGCAGAGAGGCAAACAGAGAGAGAGAGAAAGGAGGAAGCAGGCTCCCTGCAGAGCAGAGACCCTGATGCGGGGCTCGATCCCAGGACCCTGGGATCATGACCTGAGCCGAAGGCAGACGCTTTAACCCACTGAGCCACCCAGGCGCCTCCCCTCATGTTATTTCTAATACATTTGGCAATCTGGTTGAAAATTACATTACATTACAGGATAAAATATATCCTATATATAGGATATATTCAAGAGCTTCTCTTGAAGGAAAGAAGGAGAAGAAAAGTGAAAATGTTGGTAACAAATTATAATATTAATAAGTAGTGTACCTGGGACTTATCCCTTGATTTCTCTTTCTGCTGATGCATTATTGGTTTCTAGAAATGCAACAGATTTATGGACATCGATTTTTTTTTTTTAATCCTGTGACTTTGTGTATCAGTTCTAGGAATTTGTGTATCAGTTCTAGGAAGTTTTTCACAGGGTCCTTCAGGTTTTGTACATAGAGCATCTTGTCATCTGTGAATAGAGAAAGTTTTATGTCTTCCTTGCAGATTTCAATTCCTTTTATTTCTCTTGTTGTCTGATTCCTGTGGATAGGATTTCCAGTACTATGTTAAATAAAAGTGGTGAGATTGGACATTCCTTCTTGCTCCTAACTGTAGAGGAAAAGCTCTCAGTTTTTCCCCATTTAGGATGATATTAGCTGTAGGTTTTTCATATATGGCCTTTATTAAGTTGAGATATGTTCCCTTTAAACCTCATTTGTTGGATTCACACTTAAATTTAAATAACCACATGCGTAACATGAAACTTATTCTAGCAAGAATGACACTCATTAACAATTAAAATACACTTACTACTATGAAGATGTAACACAGGGATTTACATACGTTTGAGAAAACCAGAGAATCAGGAAGACTGCATTAAAGGGTACAATTTAACTAATATTAACAAAAACAAATGAACCAACAGACAAAAAGCAGAAACAGACCATAAATACAGACAACAAACATGTGGTTGCCAGAGGGGAGAGGGGACAAAATGGCTGAAGAAAATTTAGAGGTACAGGCTTCCAGTTATAGAATAAATGAGTCACAGGAATAAAACATACCGCACAAAGAATACAGCCAATCCTATTGTAATAGGGTTGGTAAAAGATCATAACTACACTGTGGTCAACATAGCATAATGTATAAACTTGTCTATTCCTTATGCTTTCTTCCTGAAACTAATATAACAATGTAACTAATGTACTAATGTAACTAATAGTTGTGTGTCAGTTATATTCAATATAAACAAACAATAAATTAGTATTGATAAGTGATTAGAAGTGAGTTAAGATGCCAAGGAAACAACTTCCAGCAAGGAAAATAACATATGTGAGAGTGAATGACTTTCATTTATGATTTCACGTAATCTTTAAAAGAATGAGTCCCAGCTGTATAAGTTGACAAGGAATGATACCCATTACATATTGTTAACTGAAGGAAAAGGGGGGGGGGGTGGGGAGAAAAATTGCTGAATATTTTCTGTAGCAAAATTGTATTACTGTATTAAAAAATTTGTGCTCCCATTATGTGGATATTGAGTGTGTATGAAATTTCAGATAGAATGTACTATAAATATTTGATACCTGTTAATTTGAAGATTTGAGGGCAAATGGAGGATGACTTAGAAACATGAGTCATTCCATCTTTCATTATATACCACTGATATGGTAATTGATTCTCTGACACTTATTTCTCATGGCATTAAGTCTATATAACTCTTAACACTAAACATTTAAACACTGAGTTTCAAATACCCTTCTGATTTTTAAAAATATTACAATTTTTTCTTGAATCATTCATTCTTCTTTGTGCTGATAGGGATGTATAAATGAAAAAAAACCTGAGTGTTACCCTCAATGAAATTTTGGAGCTCAGCTCTGTATTTAATGAACCCAAAGGAATTAAGAATAAATTATCTCCTGAGTGAAGACTGAGTGCTACAGGCATACTAGAAAAATTCAATATAGCCAAGGGGCAACTAAGTTGATTGGATACGTTGGTAGGTATACTTTTGCTTTTATCCCACTATATTGCTTTGCTTTCTGGAATGTGTACATCATGACATCACTATACCTCTTGGGCCCATCTCTCCTGCACCTCGCCTTTCTTTATTATGGCCTTTCATTCATTTATATAGTGACTAGAGAAGGTAAATTTGTTTCATCTTTTGATAGTTTTCAATCCTCATCTTACCCAGAGAACTTTGAAGTGGTTTACATTTCAGTCATGAAGTAGTATTCCCTGGAAATTTACATAAAGAAATCTCAGGATTACAATAGTAGCTTTTTAGAATTTAGGTCAACAATGGTTATGATTATATGGGAAGATAAAAGAGATAAAGAAAAATTCTTTAATTATAGGAGAGGTTGTAGAAAACTCAACAACAACCAATCGACACAATCAAGCCTGCATTTTCTCTGTGTGAGAGGCATTTATGTAAGAGAGGAAGAGTGAATTCCTGACAAAAAGTCTCTAGAAGTAGCTTATAAATGCATTTCTTCTCACATTTTGAGTAAATTGAGAAAATATGGGATGATATTTCTGTCTGGAATCATTGACATATCATAAATTAAGTATGTTCTGTATTTGCTAATAAATATATTTTTATCTTTCTCCCATTCGAGAGGTTATTTTTTGGAATACATTGCAATGATCCCCAAATTATCACTTTAACATATTTACTATTTCTAATTTTTTGTTTATTTTTGTTGTTTTGTTTTTGTTTTGATTTTTTTTGTTTTATTTAAATTAAATTAATTAACATATGATATATTATTTGTTTCAGGGATACAGGTCTGTGATTCATCAGTGTTATATAATACCCTGTGCTCATTACAACATATATTCTCCCCAGTGTTCATCACCAATTAACCCCATCCTGCCACGCTCTCCTCTTCAGCAACCCCCAGTTTGTTTCCTTAAGATTAACAGTCTCTTATGGTTTATCTCCCTCTCTGGTTTCACCTTGTTTCATTTTTTCCTCTCTTCCTCTATGATCCTCTGTCTTGTTTCTTAAATTCCACATATCAGTGAGATCTTATGGTGGTTGTCTCTCTCTGACTGACTTATATCATTTAGCATAATACCATCTAGTTCCATTCATGTTGCTGCAAATGGAAAGATTTCATTTTTTGATGGCTTTGTAATATTCCACCGTATAATATTCCACATCTTCTTTATCCATTCACCTGTTGAGGACATCTGGGCTATTTCCATAGTTTGGCTATTGTGGACATTGCTGATATAAATATTGAGGTGCAGGTACCCCTTCAGATCACTACCTTTTTATCTTTGGGGCAAATACCTAATAGTGCAATTGTTGGGTCATAGGGTAGCTCCTTTTTCAACTTTTTGAGGGACTTCCATACTGTTTTCCAGAGCGGCTACACCAGTTTGCAGTGTAGGAGTGTTCCCCTTTCTCAGTATCCTCAACAACATCTTTTGTTTCCTGGTTTGTTAATTTAGCCATTCTGAATGGTGTGAGGTGGTATCTCATTGTGATTTTGATTTGCATTCCCCTGATGCCAAATGATGTTGAGCACTTTTTCATGTTTCATGGTTCTGTTGGCCATTTATATGTCTTCATTGCAGAAATGTCTGCCCATTTCTTGACTGGATTATTTGCTCTGTGGGTGTTGATTTTGTTAGATCATTTATAGATTTTGGAAACGAACCCTTTATGTGATATGTTACTTGCAAATACCTTCTCTCATTCTGTCAGTTGTCTTCAGATTTTGTTGACTGTTTTCTTTGTTGTGCAAAAGCTTCTGATCTTGATGAAGTCCCAATAGATCATTTTTGCTTTTGTTTCCCTTGCCTTTGGAGATATGTCTAGCAAGAAGTTGTTGCTGTCAAGGTTGAAGAGGTTGCTGCCTGTGTTCTTCTCTAGGATTTTGATGGACTTCTGTCTCACACTGAGGTCTTTCATCCATTTTGAGTCTATTTTTGTGTATGGTGTAAGGAAAGTGTCCATTTTCATTCTTCTCCATGTGGCTGTCCAATTTTCACAGCACCATTTGTTGAAGAGGCTGTCCTTTTTCGATTGGATATTCTTTCCTGTTTTGTCAAAGATTAGTTGACCATAGAGTTGGGGGTCCATTTCTGGGTTCTCTATGATGATCCTTGATCTGTTTTCTGCCAGTACCATACTGTTTTGATGATTACGGCTTTGAAATAGAGCTTGACATCAAGAATTGTTTTGCCACAGCTGTGGTCTTCTTTTTCAACATTCCTTTGGCTATTTGGGGTCTTTTCTGGTTTCATACAAATTTTTGGATTATTGGTTCCAACTCTGTGAAAAAAAGTTGATGGTATTTTGATAGGCATTGCATTGACTGTATGGATTGCTCTAAGTAGCACAGGCATTTTAACATAATTTGTTCTTCCAGTCCATGAGCACGGAATGTTTTTCCAATTCTTTGTGTCTTTCTCAATTTCTTTCAGAAGTATCCTATTTTTCTGAGTACAGATTTTTTGCCTCTTTGGTTAGGTTTATTCCTAGGTATTTTATGGTTTGGCCTGCAATTATAAATGGGATCTATTCCTTACTTTCTCTCTCTCCTGTCTCATTACTAGTTATTAGAAATGGAACTGACTTCTGTACATTAATTTTATATCCTGTCACATTGCTGAATTACTGTATGAGTTGTAGCAATTTTGGGGTGGAGTCTTTGCAGATGACATGATACTCTATGTGGAAAACCCAAAAGAGTGAGCATTTTGATACTTTATTTTGTTCAAAATATGTGTCTATTTCTAAAGGAAGACCATGCTGATCATCAGAAAAAATTAAAACAGGAAAATAAGGCACAATACAGCACTGACACTTATCACCTACTCATTTGACCAGTTCATGTTATAAAATAAAGATCAGCAAATATTGGGAACCTATAAGACAAAGGAAATTCTGTTTACCAAGATAAAAGGGAACAACACAGGTGAAAGCCATATAGACTAGTTTTACAATTTGTGTTTTCTATAAAATAAATCTTAGAATTTTCTTTACTCTACCTATTTATTCTTCTAGAAAGAAGACAATGAGACATGTTGGAATTTAAAAACTCCTTTATGAATTCCTTCTTGTTCTCAAACAAGTTTAAGATTGAAAAGACCAAATGAACATAGTTGCAAAACAAAATTAATTATTAATTTACAAAAAGAACATTAAAATGATAAAAATAGATCAATATGTAATATGAACTATATTATTGATCTAGGTCTATCTATGTGAGTATTAATTAGTATCTCTGGCTTCACTAGAGTTTGCCATAAATTAGGATGTTTACTTTTATTTACAACCAAGATAATTCTAGTCTTATATTTCTGTGATTGGAAACACATATATTTCTGCAGAACATATTTAAAAGAATGCACCTTAAGAATAAAATAATTAAGCTATTCTTAAGATCTCTAATTGTGTTGGGTCTTTAATTTCCATAAAAGCTTTACAAAACAAGAAGGTATTTTAAAGGCCTCTAAATTAAAACTCAAAATTAGATATTTCACTCCTAAGAGCACACAACCTTGGAAACTGGAACATGGTGTCTCAGTATGTAAATCCAAATATAATTACTGTGTTGCTGTAGAAACATAAGAGAGCTACTGCACATATTGACAATTTGGGTACAGGTACGGGTCTAATATAAAGGCACTCAAGAGGGGAATTTTAATAGAACTGTGAATACGATTTTCCTTATCAAGAGAGGTTGTGTATATTATTTGTGACAGACTGAGTGCATATTGCAAAAATGCACACAAGAAAAAGTTCCATTGCTTCATTTCATATGGACTACTAATATGAACATTAAAATTTTTAAATCTTCAATTCCTTTACTATTAACATACACTTTTTTTTTTTAGTCTTGTTTCCCAATAGTAGAGTAGATTTTGCTTAAAGAAAATAAAAGCAGCATGAGAAACCATACAATGATTACAGAGTTCATACTTGGGCATCTCACATGACCCACAGCTTCAGGTTGTAATCTTTCTTTTTATTTATGGCTTATATATTAAGTGTCACTGTAAAAAAAAAATCATCATCCTCACCTGGATAGAATGACATCTCAAGACTCCTAAGTTTCACTTCCTGCAGAATTTCTCCTTCTTAGAAATCACATTCACCAGTGTCTCTATCCCCAGATTTTGGGGAGCAATCATTACAAATGCCAAGACCATTTCCTATAGCAATCGTTTAGCTCAACTACTTTTCTTCATCTTCTTGGGTATTTCTGAATTTTTTCTTCTCACTGCCATGTCTTTTGATTGATACATTGTCATTTGCAAGCGTCTTCATTACACCACGATCATGAGCAAAAAAAATATGCACCCTGTGTGTCTTTGGGTCCTGGCTAGGAGGATTTCTTACCATTTTCCCACCACTCATGCTCATCCTCCAGCTAGATTTCTGTGCTTCCAATGTAATTGATCATTTCTCCTGTGACTATTTGCCCATTTTACAAGTCTCATGCTCAGACAGTTGATGGCTTTTAGAGATGATTGGTTTTATTCTGCTTTTGTCACTCTGCTCTTTACTTTAGCATTAGTGATTCTCTCCTACCTGTACATCCTTAGTATGATCCTGAGAATCCCACCTGCTAGTCGGAAGAAAAGGGTTATCTCCAATTACTCCTCTCACTTGATCATCATTTCCATCTCTTATGGGAGTTGTATATTCATACATGTCAAGCCTTAAGCAAAAGAAAGAGCATCACTGACCAAAGGAACAGCTATTCTCAACACCTCAATTGCCCTCATGTTGAACCCTTTTATTTATACCCTGAGGAACCAGCAAGTAAAACAAGCTTTCAAAAACTTGCTGCATAAAGTATTGTTTTCTAGAAACTAATGAAAGTATGTATTAACATGAATAGATGTTATCGTGAAGATCCAATAAAGGGCAAATAAAATTTCAACTTCTAGAGTATCCTCCAATATCCATCTCACAGATACCTGCAATGTTGTGTTCATTTCCTTAAGCTTACTGTGAAACCTGAAGTAATTTTGTTATGTCTTTCTTTCAAACCCTCTATAGGTTCCATTTCCTCATTGATTTACAATACCAAATAGTGCATTAGTGGCTATAAAGCAAGAATCCTTTTCCTGAGTGTTCCAAGTAATAAAAATACTTATTTTTACTATAAAGACTTGAGTAAAGCTCATTTCATTGATTTATTCTTAAATTTTTTGTTGTTCCTAATATCACATTTTATTTTTTTCTTATATTTTTGTTCTTAAAGCTATAAAAAGTATGAAATAAATTATGTAACAACCATATTTTGTGCACACTAGCTGCATAAATGTCCAGTTCTTCTCACTCAGTTGAGTGTTTATTTCACAGCTTATAGGTTATTTTATCGTCACACATCTTTTGCCTTCTAGTTATGCTTAAGGCATGTGTTATATTCTTTTTATGTACTACCCTTGTTTAACTGTATTATTATTATTTTTTAAAGATTTATTTATTTATTTGAGAGAGAGAGAGAACATGAGCAGGGAGAAGAGGAGAGATAGAGGGAGAGGGACAAGCAGACTCTCTGCTGAGTGGGGAACCTGATGCTGGGCTGAATTCTAGGACCCTAAGATCATCACCTGAACTGAAGCCAGATGCCTAACCAACTGAGCCACCAGACACTCCATTTCTGTGTAATTTGTTTAAATATGCAACAGATGAAGATATAGGCAGTCACTATTATACCTATGCCACGTGAGTGTTTGATAGGAATTTTTAAATAATAATATCTCTTCTATAGAGAACAATTGTTCTGTGCCATATGCTCAACCATATATGTCCTAAATAATATCATGTTTAACCTTCACAGATATATGGCAACATAGAGTTATTATCTCTGTTACAGGTGTGCAAAGTGATGCTTGGAAAGGTTGAGTAATTTTCCAGAGGTCTTGAAGTATAACAGCCAATGTGATAACTGGCTTGTAAAACAAAACAGAGATAAAAAGTTGCGTTTCTTTCATGCATAT
>NW_022632027.1:0-14991 GCF_010015895.1 Lontra canadensis
TTTAGTACAAAACTAACAAAATAGGTACAATGTCTGTATAGGGAAATGATATAACTCTGATTAAAGCAATCAAAGAAAAGCTAAATAAATGCAGAGATATTTCATGTTCGTAAATGGAAACACTCAACATTGTCAAAATGCTTGTTCTATCCAACTTGATCTGCAGATTCAATGCAATCTCATTCAAAATCCTACCAAGTTACTTTATGGACATCAACAAACTGATGATCTAAAGTTTATACAGAGAAGCAAAAGATCCAGAATAGCCAACACAAATATTGAAGGAAATAAAAATATATTTGGAGGACTGATGCTACCCAACTTCGATAGATACTCTAAAGCTTTGATAATCAAGACACTCTGGTATTAGTGAAGCAATAAGCAAATAGATCAATGGCAGAGAATAGAGAGCCCAGAAATACACCAATATAAAATCAGCTTGTCTTTGACAAAAGAGCAAAGGCAATACAATGGAGAAAGTTTCTTTAACAAATGAAGCTGGAACAACCAAACATCCACATGCAAAGAAATTTACTTAGACACAAACCTTTATACCCTTCACAAACATTATCTCAAAATGGATCATAGACCTAACCATAAAATGAAAAATTATGAAGTTTTTAGAAGACAACGTAGAAGAAAACCTAGATGACCTTAGTGTGTTTTTAGATATAGCAACGAAGACATGATCCATGAAAGAAATAACTGATAAGCTGGACTTCATTAAAATCAAAAGCTTCTGTTCTATCAAAGACAATTTCAAGAGAATTAGAAGACAGTTACCTACTGCAAGGAAGTTTTTGCAAAAGACACATGTGATAAAGGAATTTTATATAAAGTAGGGAAAGAACCCTTAAAATTCAATAGGAAAGAACAAACTACCTAATAAAAAAATGGGCTAAAGTCCTTAAAAGACACTTCACCAAAGGTGATATACAGATGACATATAAGTTTATGAAAAGATGCTCCACATCATACATCATTTGGGAAACGCAAATTAAAACAACAATGAGATATCACTCTATACTCATTAAAATGGCCAAAATCCAGAACACTGACAACACCAAAGGCTGACAAAGGGATGTTGTAACAGGAGCTCTCTTACATTGTTGTTGGGAGTGCAGAATGGCACTTTGGTAGAGAGCTTGGCAACATCTCACAACACTAAACATACTCTTACTGTGTGATCAGTGATCACATTCCTCGGTATTTATCCAAGGGAATTGAAAACACACGCACAGATGTACAATGGCTGATTCTAGCAGCTTTGTTCATAATTGGCAAAACTGGGAAACAACCCAGCTAACCTTTAGTAGGTGAATGGGTAAATAGTGATATATCTGTGAAATATTAACAGTGAAATATTATTCATCACTAAAAAGAAATAGGTATCAAGTCATGAAAAAACATGGTAGAACTTTAAATGCATATTACTAAGTGAAAGAAGCCAATCTGAAAAGGTTTCACGCATACTGTTTGATTTCAACTACATGACATTGTAGAAAAGACAAAACAATAGAGATAATAAAAGGATCAATGGTTGCCAGGAGTAGAGGCGGAAGAGAGACAGGGAATGAATAGGCAAAGCACAGAGGATTTTTAGGGCAGAGAAAATACTCTGTATGATATTATAATGAAGGATATATGTAATCGTATTATATATGTAATATACTTGACCAAATTCACAGAATGTATAACATCAGGAAGAAACCTTAAAGTAAACTATAAGCTTTGGATGATTATGGTGTTCCAATGTAGGTTCATCCTTGGTAAAATGTACCATTCTGATGAATGGTGTTAATCATGGGGGACACTAGGCTTGTGTACAGGGAGGAGGTTTATGGGAAATCTCCATACCTTCCCTTGTTTTGTTATAAATGTAAAACTGTTCTGAAAGAAATGTAAAAGTGTTCTGAAAAAACTGTTTATAGGAAATCTCCATACCTTCCCTTGTTTTGTTGTAAATGTAAAACAGTTCTGAAAACTGTTCTTAAACTAATTTATAGGTAATAAAGTGAGAATCAGGAAAGTTAAATCATCTCCTAGTAAATATTATAGGTAATGGGTGGCTGAGTCAGCATTTGAACATAGGCTGCCTTAGTGTCAATGTACACACCTTTCTGCTATTCTACATAATTACTGGTTATAATGAGAGATTTTAAACTGGTTAATTGAAGAAGTCATTATTCCTTGAAGAAATTGCCCACAAAGGAGCAAATGAGATATATAGTTAGCATGTCATAAAACTAGGACTTTCAGTCTGATTGATTCAGCAACAAATATTTCCCACAGAGAAGGACTCTTTCACTGTGCTGGCATTCCTCAATGTGCAAATACACAGAATTTTAACCCACTGAGCCACCCAGGTGCCCCCAAATACACAGAATTTTAAACAAAGTTTCTAGTTAGATAAGGTTTTCTGAATTAATTGAAGTAACCATGCCAGTTAGTACATTCAGCTACAAAATATTACATTGCACTAAAAAAGTTTTAAGGCATTTTCTACAGTAAATGTTTTAAATAGTTCTTCCAACAGAGAGCTAATCTTGATTATGTCTGAAAAAACTAAGATGATTATCAAGTATCCTGGTCATAAAAATAAGTCATGTTATCAAAAGCCTAGAAAAATGTGCTCTCCTTGGGAGGAAATTAGCAATGATCCAATGTAAGAAATAGTCTTTTGAAGATAAAATAAGAATTTTAAAAACAAAGATCCTCTGAGTGCTATCACACTGAGATCTGAGGAAGGACAAAATTATGGATCTATCAAAATTCTCCAAAGAGCTCATGATCTGTTAAAGAAGTCCCCATGTTGATTATTTGTCAATGTGGGGATTGCAAAATGTCAGTTACTACACATACCCGTTTCTGTGAATGTTTCCCTGACTTGAGAAAGGCTCTCCAGAAATAGGAATCACCAGAATCTTCCTTTTATTCACTGGCATTTAAATTAATCTTTTGAGAAAAGATGGGAAATAAAACCTTTGCCAGTATATGAATGCATGAGGAAGAGTGTAGGATTATGAGAGAAAGAAGTGGGGCGCCTGGGTGGCTTAATGGGTTGAGTGTTAGACTTCAGCTCAGGTCATGATCTCGGGTTCCTAGGATTGAGCCCCACATCAGGCTCCCTGCTTAGTAAAGAGTCTGCTCCTCTGTCTCTCCCTGCCCCTACCCCCACTAGTGTGCAATCTCTTTCTCTCTAAAATAAATAAATAAAGATCTTTAAAAATTTTTTAAAAAGGAGAGGAAGAAATTGGACCAAGCCCTGGGCAACTGCCATGACTAGTTTAAATAAAAAAGTAGAAGAAAAATCCAGAGAAGGAGGCTGAGAAGCAATGGCCAGAGATGTAGAAAATCAGAGGAGTGGGTAGTGATGGAATCCCCAGGTGTCAAGTTTTACAGAAGAAAACATGGTAAACTGTGTCAAATAAGGAGAAGCCAGGTGGAATGAAAGCAGCAGACCATGAGTTTATCTTAATAGAAAATGTCTCTGGAGATTTTAGAGAGAGTCATTTTGGTTGGAATCATGAGGAATGGAAGCCAGATGGAGAGTGTGGAGGGACAAAGGGGATGTGATAAAGCAGAGGCAGTGAACATTGAGAACGTTTTTGATAAGTTTGGCTGTAAAAGGAGGAAAAATGGTTGTGGGAATAGAGTGCAGAATTGAAACTTTTTTTTAAGATAGGAAAGGTTAGGACATATTTAAATGCTGATGGGATAGGTCAAACCAGAAAATGTAGGATGAGGAACTAATCAGTAGGGTAGATTTTTTTTTTTTTAGAAAGTGAGACAGGATGGAATATCAGGTACACCTGGAAATGCCTTGAAGAAAGAAACACACCTGGGAACAAGGAGAAGAGGACAAGTGAAGAGGCTGGCAATTCTGGTCATGTCGGAAAATGAGGGTATTTCTTCTGGTGACTTCAATTTTGTTAAGGAAAACAGAGAGTAAGAGTATTGTTGACAATGCAAGAACTAGAGAAGTAGCAGTATTCTTTTTCCTGATCCTTTCTCCTCGATTACCTCCATGATGGCACAGATTCTAATAATTAACTATTTAACAACATAACCTGGTGATCGTCTGATGGGATTTTTGTGTCCTGATTTGCAAATGAACTAAACCTTGAAATAGGAGGTTATAAATTATGCTTGACATCACACTCTAGTAATGGATTCAGTGTGTTTAACTTTCAAAAAGGTATCTTCCAAATAAATCGTGGGTTAGAAGAGGTCTTTTATCGGAGGCATGTTCTGGTAAGTTCAGTAAGTATCAACTTGTTAAAAGAACGTGCCCTGATATTGGAGATAAAGGAAAACAAAACAATGCCTCTGGTAGCTTTAAAAATCAGCTAATTATAACAGAGATGAGTTTCATTACGGAGACCAATTTAATAAGAAGCACAGGGGAGCAATGTTAACTATGGAAAATCTTTGAACTAACACAGAGGAGCCTTTTAAATTAATCTGTGAGGGTCAGGAAAAAGAAAATTAGTCTGGTTAGAAAAAAATGACAGTGAACAACAAGTAGGAAAAGGAAATGGAAGATCTATTAAGCTCTTCTTTCGCTTCTGTTAATGAGGGCAAGATGCCAAGAGGCAAAATTTCTAGCTACATAGACAAGAAACTGGATAATGGACAGGTAAGGGGGAAAAAAATTCTATCTATCCACCTATGCAGAGAGGGGGAAAGGGACAGACAGCCAAACAAATCTGGCACATATGTGCAACATAGTAACAGGGTTTTAAAAGTAATACTAAGCATCACAAAATAAGGGAAGCAATGAACAACTGTGAATAATGAAATGATTTTTCAAAAACCTTATTTAATAAGAAACTGGCCTCCTTTTTTAAAGCATGGGAAACACACACACACACACACACACAAACCATACCGTTCATGAGATGTAATTAACTTCACACAGGGTTTTCTGAAAGTAAATAAATGAAAACCGAGCTGTGGCTTGCACTAAATATGCATTAGGTCAAAATAACATGAGAGGAAATCAGCCATTATAGAGAAGAAAGTCACATTTAAGACTTTGTCATGTTAGTGAGGCATTACTAGGAATATAATCTATGTATCAGCAGGAGTCTTCTACTCTTGAGATCTAAACAGGTCCAGACTTTTGCACGGTGTGGAAATCCAAAGTTTTCCCATTCCTGGAGGTCAAATCTGTTTCTGGATCTGCTGTCTCTAACATCAGGTTGACTGAGGCATAAAAATAATCTCTATCGTCAAGCCAATTTGTCCGTCCATTTGTGAGTGTTCGCTTTAAGATGGTATGGCATGGGCAAGCTAAGGAATGTCTTTAGTGTAGAAATGCGGATAGTTTATGTTGAGTCTTCAATATATGTCTTCATAGAAAATCCTTCAGGCACCTTAATTTTTCCACTGGCTGTTTTACTTCCTATTCTACAGCACATATCACAATTTCCTCTTTCTACACTCTGCTCTCCTCCCTCCTTTCTTTGCTTCCCTATCTTCCCCACCTCTCCCTCTCAGAAACAAAAGAAATTCCTCTATAATTCTCCTAAGAGCAATTTGACCAGACTCTTTTGTGGCTTTCATTTTGCTGAACACCACACACCACAGGGCCCCGCCTTCTACCCAGTGGCTAATGAAGTCATTTCCTCAAAGGTAGTTTCCTCCCCAAATGGCATATTGGTGCCAATTGTTAAGAAAATAAGCCCAATACATAAACTCCACTAGGACTTCAAAAGTGTGCCTTTGTCACAAAGGAAAACAACCAATTGCTTGAAAATCCCATGTCATATAAGGTGTAATATCCATGTAACCTGTAATTATGGAGACTAAAGGCCGTTGTGGAATAGGTAGTTCCTATGAGGGAATTTTTCCACCTTAGGAAATTCTTGGTGGCATTGGCAATCACATATTAGAAAGCTTTCAAAAATAAGACTTGAGAGAGGATTGTATTTCCCGGTGGGGATAATTTCCTCTGGATAGCTGGAGCTTACACTTTCATTAGCACAAAGTCCCCCTCTGTCTGCCTCAGTAGAGATACAGGAACAAACAACAGCTGGCCAAGGACCCGCCATACAAAGGGCTATATCAGGACCAGGCTGATTGCCCATTCTATTGCTGGTCATGAGTTCTTCATGCCTTTTAATCCTGCTTACCTCAGGTTTCACAGCAATGAAGACTCCTGACACATTCCACGTCCTTTCTTTCCTTACTATATGGTCTCCAGGAAGGGATTTCCCTGTCATCCAGAAATTCTATATTGGATGTGCTCTTCCTTAAATCACAGGGCTTCTCTATGCTGCTCAGAATTCCTATGAATGACATTCAGAATCTATCTTTTGTATAGGACCTGATTTTTTTTTCTTTCTCAAATTTTTAAGATTATTTTTTGTCCTTATTTGCCTTTCTTTATTCGTATAGCTGCAAATTCAATGGGTCTTTTTTTTTTCTTTTCCTTTTCTTTTTTTTGGGGGTGGTGCAGAGAGGAAGGGAGGGCCAGAGGGACAGGAAGAGAGAGAATCTCAAGCAGACTCGATGCCCAGCGCAGAGCCTGATGTGGGCTCAATCTCACAACCCTGAGATCATGACTTGAGCTGAAATCAAGAGTCAGATGTGTAACTGACTGAGTCACCTAGGCACCCCCAGTGAGTCATTTTAATCTGGAAACCTGTGTCCCTCAGTTCTAGGAATTTTTTTGGTTTAAGTCATTTTCATACTTTCCTCTGTATTTCTTTCTGGAATTTATATCATTCAAATATTGGACCTCCTACACAGATCCTTAAATTTGTTTTAATTTTCATCTATTGTCCATTTCCTTTTTACCATTTTCAGAAATATTTTCCTGACTTAACCTTTCACACCTCCTATTGATTCTTCTAGTTCTCATATATTTTCAGTGTCCAAAAGCCCATTCTTAGGCTTGGTAATTCCTTTTAATACCATTCTATTTTTGTCTTGTGGATTCAGTATCATCTTGCACCTCTGTGAAGATCCTATTAAAATATCTTTTGAAGTTTCTTGATCCTCCTTACATTTTCTATTTTATTTATTTTATTTTAAAGATTTTATTTATTTATTTGACAGAGAGCACAAGCAGGGGAAGCAGCAGAGGGCTCTTGATCCCAGGACCCTGGGATCATGACCTGAGCTAAAGACAGATGCAACTGAGCCACCCGTGTGCCCCTACATTTTCTATTTTTTTTTAAATAGTTTTTTTTTTCTTGTTGTATTTCATGTTCAGAGTTCTATTTGCATGAGCAGAATTAGTCACTGGTGGACATCACTTAACAATAAGCTGAATTTTTCATTGAAGGGCGCACAAATATCAGTATTTCTCTGGGTTGTTTTTTCCACCACTGGCAGATTTTTCCCTGAGAGTGATTCTCTATTCTCCCACCTGGTTATGTACAAGAGAAGCTGGGAGAATTTTCATATTGTTTGGGGAAAGATTTCAACATTCCTAGATAGGGAAGTTCCAGTCTTCTGTAGTATGAGGACAGGGTACCGATTGGCTAAAGACTGGAGAAGATGTGAAAAGCTGTTTCATAAACGAATTGCCAACTGATTTTTCAGAGATCCCTAAGACTTAAAGTTACCAAGTTCTTCCAGGGTTCTGAGACATGAATCATCTTGTTCCTTGTCTGCTTGCCCCTCACACTTTCAATTTACCTTTTCTAGATGGCTACATCAACAACCACAGTCCATCCATTTCTCATCTTTCAAAAGCTTGTTGGAATTTCATCATTATTTTTCTGGGTTTATCACTCTTTAGAAAAAACTTCTTTTGCTATCTTTTCAATGGTGTTATAAAATGGATGGAAGTAACCACTTGTGTCTGATAGACCTCATTAACTAAAGATATAATTTTCTCTGCAGTCCTTATAATCTGACTTCATTCCTATCATTTCAGTGAAATTACTTCCATAATGGTCATAACCAACTATACTATATTGCTATATACATTGGGGATTGTGTTGACCTCATATTCCTTGATATTTTGGCATATAATACAACTGGTTACTCCTTGAAATTCTCCTTTTAGGGGTTGAATGATCCCACATTCTCCTGGTTTTCTTTTACTTCCTCATCTGGTCCTCAATCTTCCTCATTTGCTCTTCCTTTTTTTGCCATCACCTTTAAATGTTCAAGTACAAGTCACCAGATCTGTAGTCAACAAGATGGAGACCCAGAAGAGTCTATGGTACAGTTCCAATGTGAGTCCAGGAGAGCTGATGGTGTAAGTTCTAGTCTGAAAGCTGGTAGTCTTGAGACACAATGAAGTTTGATGTTTTAGTTTGAGTGCGAAGGTTGGAAAAGACTGATATTCCAGCTCAAGTAGGCAGGAATTTCCTCTTACTCATGAGAGAGTCAGCCTTTTTGTTCTGTTTAGGCCTTCAACTAATTTGATAAGGTCCACCCACATTAGGAAGGGCAGTCTCTTTACTCAGTCTACCTAATCAGATATTAATCTCATCCAAAAATACCCTCACAAAGTCAGAATAGTGTTTGACAAGATATCTGAGCACATCATTGCCTAGTCAAATTGACATGTAAAATTAACCATCACAATTGGTTAATCAAGAAATCTCAGTCATATTAGACAGTCATAAAATAGATACATATTAAACTGGAACTTTGAATTTTACATCAAACATATAAATACATATTTACTTACCTTCCTTTTATAGTAGACCCTAAGCATTTTTTTTTTTTTTAATATGAATCTGGTGACTGGAGTTCCAGATAGTCTTTTTCACAAAACTATACTCATAATTCATCTACATTTTCATATACTTCTACATAATTCATCTATATTTCCTAGTGTGTTTCAAGTGAGAAAAAGATCTTAAAGCTAAAAGCAAAATTTTTTTAGGCCTTAAAAGTTTTTTTTCCCTAATTCTTTATAATTATTTGATTGGATCTCATTATAAAAAGCAATTTGCTTTCTGAAGTATTTAATTTAGTCTTCACAGCAGTAACATTTTTCTTTTACAACCTGTCATCTTGGGTAATATGTAGTTGTCAAGTTGTATTAACATGTAGTTGTTATAGTATTACAATGACAAGGTTTCAAATCAAACACAATTGAGTCTAGGGAAGCATACAACTCAGCTGATGGGAGCACAGGTACAAGGATAGAATGGGGACTGGTATGGCCGTGCAGAGGGTCAGTTTGCTGTGGGAATCAGCCAGTATAATTCACAGAGAGAGGGTAGAGAGTCTGTTAATCCGGAGAGTTCCCTCAGTGGAAGCCTTAGTGAGTTGCTCCCCATATCATCAGACTAAAATGACATTAAACGTTAACATCTGTTTGCATCAGATTTATTTGAGAGTTCCCAAAGGACATAGGTCACCAGAAAAATAAAATAAACAAGAGTAAGATAATCTATTTCCAGAATTTTCTAGGAACTTTCTTGACTCCTTTGGTTTATTCATCAGTTCCTATTTTCATAATTGCTTTCAAATATGTAATCTAAAAATGATAATTCTTACTGAAGTCTCTCTGAGTTATTGGCTTTGGTATCTCAAGAGTAAAATCATATGCTGTTTTATTGAAATGCCTACTTTTATTATAACAACTACTTTTTTAGAACAAGTAAAATTCTGCTCTATTTCATTCAGATGATAAAATAATCAGTGCTGCACAGTGAAGGCAATTCAGAAATCAGTACTTTGATGCATAATGCCATGTAAAGGCAAGCCCCATTTTTACTTTTATGTAGTGATAAAACACAGCTCAACATTTTCATATGACAAATTGATATATAAAGAAATACTATTACTTTTGCTAATTACCTCAATATATTTGTGAATCAAAGTAACAAAAGTCTTTAAAAGTTAAGCTTTGGGAAATGATAAAAGAAAAAGACTAATTTTTAATAATTTTTTTCTGAATACCTGAAAAGATACTGCTGTGTTATACAAAGCCATCAGGGACTGTGTTAAACACTCTAGTGACAAATTAGTAACATTTATGCTAAGTGATTTGTCACATTTTCTTTCAATAGTATAACTTATTAGAGGCAAAAATGTGTGCTATTTATGGGAGGGCTCCAGGGTCAGAAGGCCTCAATTTGAATCTCAGCTCCACGTCTTCCTATCTAGCTGAACTTGTGTGATTATTTAAGTCCCTAAAGTGTTAGTGTTGCCAAATGCTGGATCTTCAAAAATTCCACCAAAACAACCTGTTGAAAAGGTAAATCTGAATTTATAGCTTACCTCAGTAAGGGAGAACACTGCTTTGACCATGAATTAGTAGCCTCTTGGAAGGAAGAGAGCAAAGTTGTGATATGAAGTTTCGGTATTTGGTTTAAGGCAAGTCTTTCAAGGCAAGGGATGGCTTTTAATTAGGATGGGATAAAGATCACAGCAGAATGCTTTAGGATTTGTGGGTACAGCAAAATGAGGGCTTTGAGGTAAAGGTATGGAAAAATCAGAAAGCAAAGAATTATTTGACGCTATCTATTGAAAAGCCAAACAGTCTTATGTTCATTAAAAATGGATTTTTTCAGGAAGTTCCTGAAAGGAACATTAAAGTTATTTTTAACTTTTATCTCTCTGGACAAAAATTTCCTGCAATAGTTAAGACTTTGTGATAAAGACAGTGGCAGAGTAAAATCATGATAATGTCAATAGTCAAATATGTTTGTGAGGTGGAGCGAGTAGATGGTTTTGATTCTTAGTTTCCATTGGCAAAATGGGAATAATAATAGCATATTTATGGGTGATTTGCTAAGTAAGTATTAACAAACCTTCAAGAAGGAAACTGTATGAAATGGAAGGAGAAAGGCTCAGAGTTGGTCAAATGTAGATTTACTTCTAAGTTAGAACTTTGTGGTAAATATGATTCTGTTTTGGTGATCTTTAGAGTGATACTTCTAACAGGAGCATTGTGGGAATTATATTAAGTAATGAATGAGAGTCTCAAACATTGAACATGCAAGTTGACTCAGTGAAAAGCAGCAGAAGTGACTTAAATTCTCAAGTGTCAAGTGGAGAAATACCTCATATGCAACCTCAGGCTTCAGCCATACCTCTCCAGGCAAATTCTGCTTGCCTGCAGTATCTTCCCCTTTGGCTTTCCAGCAACCAGTAAAAGCATTTAATAACCATGGCTCTAGTTCTCCAGGTACCAAAAGAAACCATGGCTCTCACTCTCCAGGTACCAAAGAAACAACAGCTCATACCAACCACCTCCCCAGCCGGGCCCTCCCATGGCTCAGAGTACACAGTCCCGGCAAATCTTCCCAACAATATCAACAGCCCTACTTCAACCAGATCTGCAGGAACAACCACAGTGAGAGGTGGCTTGCTGAGACCCACTTCCCCTTCTCCTGGGGGTATACCAGTGCCTCACAGTAAACTTGCACAACCTACTCGTGGACCCTTGCCAGCTCCTAAAACCTGTGGTCACCTGAAAGAGGACAGTTGGAAGGATGCCTGTTATTGACGAGCAGAGGTAAGAATGCAGAGGTCCACAGCTTCATGAATACCCCTTCACTAAGCTAAAAGACAACTTTTATATGCACACTGTTCAGATAAGGCTTGGAATTTATAAAATCCCAGCCCTCTCTGTCATAAGTAGCACAAACTGACAGAGATGATCAAGAAGCAGGGGTGTTGGGGCGCCTGGGTGGCTCAGTGGGTTAAGCCGCTGCCTTCGGCTCAGGTCATGATCTCAGGGTCCTGGGATCGAGTCCCACATCGGGCTCTCTGCTCAGCAGGGAGACTGCTTCCCTTCCTCTCTCTCTGCCTGCCTCTCTGCCTACTTGTGATCTCTGTCAAATAAATAAATAAAATCTTAAAAAAAAAGAGCAGGGGTGTTTTTGGTTTTTGTTTGTTTGTTTTTTGTTTATTAAATTTTGGTGGGGGGTTTTAAAGTTGGTTTTTTGCTTTGTTTTGTTTTGTTTGTTTTTTAGATTTTATTTATTTATTGTCAGAAAGAGAAAGCACAAGCAGGGGGAGCGGCAGGCAGAGGGAGAAGCAGGCTCCAGGGAGCCTGATGCAGGACTGGATCCCAAGACCCTGGGATCATGACCTGATTCAAAGGCAGATGCTTAACAGACTGAGTCATCCAGGCGTCCCAAGAAACGTTTTAAATGACATTTGACATTAGATGGATTTGGTTACCGTACAGTCACTGTCACAGAATCACTTTTAGTTGTGTTTAATAGAAACTAAGCTAATTTTTAAATATTTGACAGAGGCCAATATCTGGACAAAAACTAAAGGATAGCAAAGAAAAATGTTCATTAATAAATAAGAAAATACCTTTGTGCAGAAGCAAATGGTGACTTCAAGTTATCCAAACTTCACACTCAACCTATGTTGGTGTATAAATAGTATTAATAAATATTTGTGTTAATGAGAAAAAAATAATATATAAGAAAATAATACATGGAAGATACATGTTTCAGGCAGGAAGCCATTCCAATGGGGAAATCAAAGAGGGTTTGATGTAGGGAATGATTGTTAAGGATAAGGAACCTACAGAGAATGTTGAGGAGACAGCAGGAAGTCCCAAAGGAGAGCTCTACTGGAGCATGGTAAGGACTGTATCCCTTGGAGAGAAGCCACCTGACAAGCGCTGAGGCCATCTGTAAAGGAACACAGGTGCTCCTGAACCAGGCAGAGAGCAGCAGGAATAAATCCCTGACCTCTTCCTCCTCTCACTCTCCAATCTCCTGCATTGCATTTGTCAAACCCAACTAAATGACAGAGGGCAGATGAGTCTGAATAGTGCAGACTTCCAGGTTAGCTTCTTGGGGCATGGAGCAGGATGGGGAAGAGCAAAAACTATGTCACAAGAGGCCCACACACAGAATAACCAGCCTCAGTGGGAACCTTATAAAGTCTGAGTTCCCCCACTGTGACCCATTTATGAATGATGATAATGTTGACATAGAGGTATATGTCAGTATAGTACTAAAGAAACCTCTGTATGTCTATTTTGAGGGAAACAAGTTTAAGCACTAACCACGTACAATCCTTGGTTAATGTAAGGATGTTTACCAAATGGCCCTGCTTACTCTATAATGGGACTGATACTCTATCTACCTGTGAGCAAATCAGTGTGTTAAGAGTATACAGTGTCGGGGCGCCTGGGTGGCTCAGTGGGTTGAGCCGCTGCCTTCGGCTCAGGTCATGATCTCAGAGTCCTGAGATCGAGCCCCGCATCGGGCTCTCTGCTCAGCAGGGAGCCTGCTTCCTCCTCTCTCTCTGCCTCTCTCTCTGCCTGCCTCTCTGCCTGCTTGTGATCTCTCTCTGTCAAATAAATAAATTTTAAAAAAAGAGTATAGAGTGTCCATTTGGATCAGAAACAAAATGTCCTTTCAGTTTCAGAATCCCCCTTAATAAAACCTTTTGGGTGTTTTTTTTTTCTTTTTAAACTTGGGGCAAAAAAGAATTGGTTGAACACAAATGAACTCACATTATGGAATAAACATACCAAAATATACAAGTCTTATATGAGTGGGTTTGATGGCAATGACACTATTACCAAAGCATTATCATAGGGCACACTGAAGAGCCTGGTCAGAAGCTTTTGGAATGACTTTCAGGAACTCCTTTGTGTCTTGATTCAGTGTTATTCTCAATCTCAATTAGAATCTTGACCTGTTTCATATGGGGTGACCATTTACATGTACCAATGCTTATGGTTGATTGCAGACCCCTCTCAGACACACATAGTTCATTAACCTTACTTCTCTCTTTTTTTTTCTTAAGATTTTACTTATTTATTTGAGAGAGAGAGAGCATGAGAGTGAGAGAACATAAGCAGGGGGAGTAGCAGAGGGAGAGAGAGAAGCAAACTTCCCACTGAGCAGGGAGCCTGACATAGGGCTTGATCTCAGGACCCTGAGATCATGACCTGAGCTAAGACAGAGACTTAACTGACTGAGCCCACCAGGTGCCCCTAGCCTTATTTCTCTTGCCGTATAAACTCCTTTTGACTATTCTTGTATGTCCACGAATATCCTCTGAAAATGCTTGTTTCTGCTGTATAGGAAGGTATGAGACTATGCCTTACTCCCACCATTGCCTCCCGACAACAGTTTTAAGCAAGAAAAAGAGTATCTTCTAGAATGAGTCTATTCAGTTGGTTCAAAGTCAGTTCCTTTTGTCGTTGGTTGTTTCTCATTGCAAAAATGTTCACACCGTTGGATCCAAGCTTGACCTACTTTCCTGAATGGGACTTTAACAATTGAAAGTTCCTTTGGATCAGCATTTCTGAACCTTGTTTTAGTCTTATGTAGAAAATGTTGAGGGGCACCTGGCTGGCTTAGTCTGCAGAGCATGTGACTCTTGATCTCAGGGTTATGAGTTCAAGCCCCATGTTGGGCATGGAGTCTACTTAAAATAAAAATTAAGAAATATATATATATATGTATATATATATACACACATATATATAATATATATTAAGAATATAGATAGAGATAGGTAGATGATAGATAGATTGATAGATAGATAAAGAAAATGTTGAAAAGAGAATAGATCATGGAAAGATCCTTAAGAATAGTCACCCCTTTAGAAAAATCACTTATCTATGTTCTGGGCATTTTATATCCTAGTGCTTCTCTGTGATACCATTCCCATTACTTTATCATCATAACTTATCTTTCAATCAAATAAGTTTTTGAGAAATGACAGTGTATACTTTTCAGGGGAACTTTTTAAAGGAGATAACTGTAGTTTTGGTGTATAAACTCAGATATGCTTATTTGTTTTTTATAATGTGGTCCTATTTCTTTATAATTTACATAAACTTTTATATTCTACACATTCTTAAGCACAGATCTATTCATCTTCTCTAAAAACTTGCAAGTTCCTTCAAGGCTGAGACTATAACTTACTCAGCTCTTTTATTCCATCAATGTATTCCTTTGCTTAATGATTTTACTTCATTTGTGAAATGCTGCTACCATGTGAAGTGCCATTAAATGAAAAAGAAATCCATTAAATTTATCTTTTTTAATTTTCAAAGAATGCAGTTTGAATATCTCATAT
>NW_022632027.1:15001-19381 GCF_010015895.1 Lontra canadensis
TTTTCTCTAATTACCCATTTCCTAGTTTACAGCTTACTCTAGCCTAAACGCCCAGATAACTTTCCTTCCATGATTTGCATGTATGGATTTTAAAGATTTTATTTATTTATTTGACACAGAGAATGGAGGAGAGAGAGCACAAGCAGGGAAGCAGCATCTAGAGGGAGAGGGAGAAGCAGACTCCCTGCTGAGCTGAGAACCCAGTGTGGGGTTTGATCCCAGACCCTGAGATCATGACCTGAGGCCTAATGCAGGGGCTCAAATGATTGGGTCACCCAGGTGCCCCGATCTGCATGTATATTTGACAAATTGTTGTGACCACCTCTGTCATATTTGCATTTTAAGAGAGAGAAAATATCTATTTAAAAAAAAGAAACAAGTCTATTATTGACAGTGGACTTTTAAAAGATATCTTTTATCAGGAGAACAAATCTCCCAACTTCTAGAGCTACAAAGCATTTACAAAACATCTAATGCTTCTGCTTCTGCTTATGTCTATTTCTTGTTCACTTCACCAAACAGAGGATTTCTATGCCCAAACTCAGACTGAATTATTGACTTTAGTCCTATTTATGGACAATGCTAAATATCCACTGCAAAACGTTCCAGTTCAGCAGTCAACCAGATGTTTTGTCTGATATGAAGGATCCAGATACTATTTGAGAACACGTAGATGTTTGAGTTTTTCACTTGTCACCTGGCAGTTTTTCATTTGACACTAAATACACACGGTCTTTAGAAATCACAGTAGGAAATCATTCTCCAGGCATTTTCATGTAATCTTCCCTACTACAATGTTGTGTACTGTTCTAAAAGAAAGTTCCACTGTCCACTGGTAATGGCCACATCATGGAAATATGTCATAATAGAAAACTTGGATATTTAGAAGGCTCTTTTGATCTTTGGGCAAGCCAGTGTCAGTAAGGAGCTCAAGTTGCTGTCCCTATCATTCAGGATAGACTAACTGTGGTAACCATGAACGCTCCAAATCTCAGTGGCTTAAACAACAAAGGTGTATCTTTCACTTACATTAACATGTCCAACATGGGCCTGGGGTGGTGTTATGTGGGGGCAGTAGGAGGGTTTGAAGAGTCTCTGCTCAGTAGTCACTCAGGAACCTGAGTTGAAGTAGTCTTACGTCAGCACATATTTCTACATTTGCCTCATAAGGATGAGCAGAGCGGGTGGGTCTCTTACTGGCATTTTGTACAATCTGAATCAGAAAGGATCCTCAGCATCAGGCAGAACTAGGCCCAGGGACACACCTAACTATAAGCAGTCAGGAAAGAACAGTGCCCCTGAGTGTGCTCCAGAAGAAGAATGGAACCAGAACATTGTCGTATTTGTCATATCCATTCAAGGTTCAAAGGAAAAATTCACCAAAACAGAATTTTCTTGAAGCTGGATTTCTTCCAAAGGTAAAATCTGACATTCCTTGGTTTTCTCAGACAAAATTCCAGATAATAATGTATTAATTCATTATTACACAAACAAGACCACTGAAAGCATGTTTTATTTACAATTCATTTTTTTTAAATTTTTAAAAATTTTTTGTTTGAATGTTGATTTCATATCCTGCAAGTTTAAATTTTTTCATTAATTATTTTTATTTATTTATTTTAATATAAATATTTTTAGTTAACATGCAGTGCAATATTGGTTTCTGGAGGAGAATTCAGTGATTCATCACTTATATAGAACACCCAGTGGTCATCACAACAAGTGCCCTCTTTAATACCCATCACCCATTTATCCCATCTCCTGCCCACATCCCTCCAGCAACCCTCAGTTTGTTTTCTGTCCTTATGAGTCATTTATGCCTTATTTTCCTCTCTCCATTTTTTCTTTCTTTTTTTATAAAAGATTTTATTTATTTATTTGAGAGAGACAGACAGAGATAGTGAGAGAGAGCATGAGTGGGGAGAAGAGGGAGAAGCAGACTCCCACCAAGCAGGGAGCCTGATGTGGAGCTCAATCCCAGGACCCTGGGATCATGACCTGAGTGAAAGGCAGACGCTTAAATGACTGAGCCACCCAGGTGCCCCTCTCCATTTTTTCTTCTCCCTCTTCCCATGTATTTATCTGTTTTCTTTCTTAAATTCTACAAATGAGTGAGATCATGTGGTATTTTTCTGACTGACTTATTTCACTTAGTGTAATACACTCTAGCTCCATCCACATCATTGCAAATGGCAAGATTTCATTCTTTTTGATGGCTGAGCAATATTCCATCGTATATATATGTTGCGTCTCCTTTATCCACTCATCAGTAGATGGACATTTGGTTTCTTTCCATAACTTGGCTATTGTTGATAATGCTGCTATAAACATTGGGGTGCATGTACCCCTTTGAATTTGTATTCACAACTTTAATGTTTGTTTTCTCAAGGACCTTCACCTTACTCCCTACCCCATCAAAACCAAAAAGAAGCAACCAAAAGAGACAGAATACATGTTAAAACTTTAGTTCCTCATTGAAGCATGCAAAGGCTTTAAATCCAAATTCAAACAATGGAAAAACAAGTCTACTTGTCTCCTGGCAAAAATATTATTCTTTCTTTACTTTTTTAAAAAGATTTAATTTATTCATTTGACACACAGAGAGAGAAAGTACAAGCAGGGGCAGCAGCAAACAGAGGGAAAAACAGACTCCTGCTCAGCAGGGATTCTGATGTGGGGCTTAATCCCAGGACTCTGAGATCATGACCTGAGCCAAAGGTAGCTGCTTAACTGACTGAGCCACCCAAGCACTCCAAAACATTACTCTTCAATGAGAACATTCTCTATGCTTCAAAATCTCAATGCGGTATATAATCAAATTTCCTATGCATGGGCAAACATGCATCTGTTTTATAAAATAGGGATTATATCCTATACTTTTGTGTCCCACTTTTAATTTTTTTTTATAATTTTATTTTTTATAAACATATATATGTATATATTTTTTTTCCCCAGGGGTACAGGTCTGTGAATCTCCACGTTTACACACTTCACAGCACTCACCATAGCACATACCCTACCCAATGTCCATAACACCCCCCCAACCCCCCTCTGCCCAGCAACCCTCAGTTTGTTTTGTGAGATTAAGAGTCACTTATGGTTTGTCTCCCTCCCAATCCCAACTTGTTTCATTTACTCTTCTCCTACCACATTAACCCCCCATGTTGCATCTCCTCTCCCTCATATCAGGGAGATCATATGATAGTTGTCTTTCTCTGATTGACTTATTTCGCTAAGCATGATACCCTCTAGTTCCATCCACGTTGTTGCAAATGGCAAGATTTCATTTCTTTTGATGGCTGCATAGTATTCCATTGTATATATATACCACATCTTCTTTATCCATTCGTCTATTGATGGACATCTAGGTTCTTTCCATAGTTTGGCTATTGTAGACATTGCTGCTATCAACATTCGGGTGCACGTGCCCCTTCGGATCACTACGTTTGTATCTTTAGGGTAAATACCCAGCAGTGCAATTGCTGGGTCATAGGGTAGTTCTATTTTCAACATTTTGAGGAACCTCCATGCTGTTTTCCAGAGTGGTTGCACCAGCTTGCATTCCCACCAACAGTGGAGGAGGGTTCCCCTTTCTTCGCATCCTCTCCAGCATCTGTCATTTCCTGACTTGTTAATTTTAGCCATTCTGACTGGTGTGAGGTGGTATCTCATTGTGGTTTTGATTTGTATTTCCCTGATACCGAGTGATATGGAGCACTTTTTAATGTGTCTGTTGGCCATCTGGATGTCTTCTTTGCAGAAATGTCTGTTCATGTCTTCTGCCCATTTCTTGATTGGATTTTTTGTTCTTTGGGTGTTGAGTTTGCTAAGTTCTTTATAGATTTTGGACACTAGCCCTTTATCTGATATGTCGTTTGCAAATATCTTCCCCATTCTGTCAGTTGTCTTTTGGTTTTGTGAATTGTTTCCTTTGCTGTGCAAAAGCTTTCAATCTTGATAAAATCCCAATAGTTTATTTTTGCCCTTGCTTCCCTTGCCTTTGGTGATGTTCCTAGTAAGATATTGCTGCGGCTGAGGTCGAAGAGGTTGCTGCCTGTGTTCTCCTCAAGGATGTTGATGGATTCCTTTCTCACATTGAGGTCCTTCATCCATTTTGAGTCTATTTTCATGTGTGGTGTAAGGAAATGGTCCAATTTCATTTTTCTGCATGTGGCTGTCCAATTTTCCCAACACCATTTATTGAAGAGGCTGTCTTTTTTCCATTGGACATTCTTTCCTGCTTTGTCGAAGATTAGTTGACCATAGAATTGAGGGTCTATTTCTGGGCTCTCTATTCTGTTCCATTGATCTATGTGTCTGTTTTTGTGCCAGTACCATGCTGTCTTGATGATGACAGCTTTGTAATAGAGCTTGAAGTCC